>NW_028251820.1:0-59592 GCF_964263255.1 Lissotriton vulgaris | reverse complement strand
TTAAAGTCATTTCTGTGCCTGAAATTGGTCAAAATTGAAGATTTTGAGTAAGCAAAACTCTGTAAAAACGGCAATTTTGGTCACTGTGAGGGTTTAAAAAGTGGTTATTCAACATGAGGCCCGATCCAAATGACATTTTGAATCAGTTTTGGAAGAGTCCAAAAAATCCATTTTCTGATGAAAAACGATGACCCCGGACCAGTCGAACATTGAAAAAATGATCAATATTGATGAAATTTTAACATTTAATCTTTTGACTTTAAATGACGATTGGATGTGAGTTATTACTTTTTCAACTAAAATAAGTGTGTTTAAAGTCATTTCTGTGCCTGAAATTGGTCAAAATTGAAGATTTTGAGAAAGGAAAACTCAGTAAAAATGGCAATTTTGGTCACTGTGAGGGTTTAAAAAGTGGTTATTCAACATGAGGCCCGATCCAAATGACATTTTGAATCATTTTGGTAGAGTCCAAAAAATCAATTTTCTGATGAAAAACGATGACCCCGGACCAGTCGAACGTTGAAAAAATGGTCAATATTGATGAAATTTTAACATTTAATCTTTTGACTTTAAATGAAGGTTGGATGTGAGTTATTACTTTTTCAACTAAAATAAGTGTGTTTAAAGTCATTTCTGTGCCTGAAATTGGTCAAAATTGAAGATTTTGAGTAAGCAAAACTCTGTAAAAATGGCAATTTTGGTCACTGTGAGGGTTTAAAAAGTGGTTATTCAACATGAGGCCCGATCTAAATGACATTTTGATTCATTTTTGGAAGAGTCCAAAAAATCTATTTTCTGATGAAAAACGATGACCCCGGACCAGTCGAACATTGAAAAAATGGTCAATATTGATGAAATTTTAACATTTAATCTTTTGACTTTAAATGACGGTTGGATGTGAGTTATTACTTTTTCAACTAAAATAAGTGTGTTTAAAGTCATTTCTGTGCCTGAAATTGGTCAAAATTGAAGATTTTGACTAAGCAAAACTCTGTAAAAATGGCAATTTTGGTCACTGTGAGGGTTTAAAAAGTGGTTATACAACATGAGGCCCGATCCAAATGACATTTTGAATCATTTTTGGTAGAGTCCAAAAAATCCATTTTCTGATGAAAAACGATGACCCCGGACCAGTCGAACGTTGAAAAAATGGTCAATATTGATGAAATTTTAACATTTAATCTTTTGATTATAAATGACGGTTGGATGTGAATTATTACTTTTTCAACTAAAATAAGTGTGTTTAAAGTCATTTCTGTGCCTGAAATTGGTCAAAATTGAAGATTTTGAGTAAGCAAAACTCTGTAAAAATGGCAATTTTGGTCACTGTGAGGGTTTAAAAAGTGGTTATTCAACATGAGGCCTGATCCAAATGACATTTTGAATCATTTTTGGTAGAGTCCAAAAACATCAATTTTCTGATGAAAAACGATGACCCCGGACCAGTCGAATGTTGAAAAAATGGTCAATATTGATGAAATTTTTACATTTAATCTTTTGACTTTAAATGACGGTTGGATGTGAGTTATTACTTTTTCAACTAAAATAAGTGTGTTTAAAGTCATTTCTGTGCCTGAAATTGGTCAAATTTGAAGCTTTTGAGTAAGCAAAACTCTGTAAAAATGGCAATTTTGGTCACTGTGAGGGTTTAAAAAGTGGTTATTCAACATGAGGCCCGATCTAAATGACATTTTGAATCAGTTTTGGAAGAGTCCAAAAAATCCATTTTCTGATGAAAAACGATGACCCCGGACCAGTCGAACGTTGAAAAAATGGTCAATATTGATGAAATTTTAACATTTAATCTTTTGATTATAAATGACGGTTGGATGTGAATTATTACTTTTTCAACTAAAATAAGTGTGTTTAAAGTCATTTCTGTGCCTGAAATTGGTCAAAATTGAAGATTTTGAGTAAGCAAAACTCTGTAAAAATGGCAATTTTGGTCACTGTGAGGGTTTAAAAAGTGGTTATTCAACATGAGGCCTGATCCAAATGACATTTTGAATCATTTTTGGTAGAGTCCAAAAACATCAATTTTCTGATGAAAAACGATGACCCCGGACCAGTCGAACGTTGAAAAAATGGTCAATATTGATGAAATTTTAACATTTAATCTTTTGACTTTAAATGACGGTTGGATGTGAGTTATTACTTTTTCAACTAAAATAAGTGTGTTTAAAGTCATTTCTGTGCCTGAAATTGGTCAAATTTGAAGCTTTTGAGTAAGCAAAACTCTGTAAAAATGGCAATATTGGTCACTGTGAGGGTTAAAAAGTGGTTATTCAACATGAGGCCCGATCTAAATGACATTTTGATTCATTTTCGGAAGAGTCCAAAAAATCTATTTTCTGATGAAAAACGATGACCCCGGACCAGTCGAACATTGAAAAAATGGTCAATATTGATGAAATTTTAACATTTAATCTTTTGACTTTAAATGACGGTTGGATGTGAGTTATTACTTTTTCAACTAAAATAAGTGTGTTTAAAGTCATTTCTGTGCCTGAAATTGGTCAAAATTGAAGATTTTGAGTAAGCAAAACTCTGTAAAAATGGCAATTTTGGTCACTGTGAGGGTTTAAAAAGTGGTTATTCAACATGAGGCCTGATCCAAATGACATTTTGAATCATTTTTGGTAGAGTCCAAAAACATCAATTTTCTGATGAAAAACGATGACCCGGGACCAGTCGAACATTGAAAAAATGGTCAATATTGATGAAATTTTAACATTTAATCTTTTGACTTTAAATGACGGTTGGATGTGAGTTATTACTTTTTCAACTAAAATAAGTGTGTTTAAAGTCATTTCTGTGCCTGAAATTGGTCAAAATTGAAGATTTTGAGTAAGCAAAACTCTGTAAAAACGGCAATTTTGGTCACTGTGAGGGTTTAAAAAGTGGTTATTCAACATGAGGCCCGATCCAAATGACATTTTGAATCAGTTGTGGAAGAGTCCAAAAAATCAATTTTCTGATAAAAAACGATGACCCCGGACCAGTCGAACGTTGAAAAAATGGTCAATATTGATGAAATTTTAACATTTAATCTTTTGACTTTAAATGACGGTTGGATGTGAGTTATTACTTTTTCAACTAAAATAAGTGTGTTTAAAGTCATTTCTGTGCCTGAAACTGGTCAAAATTGAAGATTTTGAGTAAGCAAAACTCTGTAAAAATGACAATTTTGGTCACTGTGAGGGTTTAAAAAGTGGGTATTCAACATGAGGCCCGATCCAAATGACATTTTGAATCATTTTTGGAAGAGTCCAAAAAATCCATTTTCTGATGAAAAACGATGACCCCGGACCAGTCGAACATTGAAAAAATGATCAATATTGATGAAATTTTAACATTTAATCTTTTGACTTTAAATGACGATTGGATGTGAGTTATTACTTTTTCAACTAAAATAAGTGTGTTTAAAGTCATTTCTGTGCCTGAAATTGGTCAAAATTGAAGATTTTGAGTAAGGAAAACTCAGTAAAAATGGCAATTTTGGTCACTGTGAGGGTTTAAAAAGTGGTTATTCAACATGAGGCCCGATCCAAATGACATTTTGAATCATTTTTGGTAGAGTCCAAAAAATCAATTTTCTGATGAAAAACGATGACCCCGGACCAGTCGAACGTTGAAAAAATGGTCAATATTGATGAAATTTTAACATTTAATCTTTTGACTTTAAATGAAGGTTGGATGTGAGTTATTACTTTTTCAACTAAAATAAGTGTGTTTAAAGTCATTTCTGTGCCTGAAATTGGTCAAAATTGAAGATTTTGAGTAAGCAAAACTCTGTAAAAATTGCAATTTTGGTCACTGTGAGGGTTTAAAAAGTGGTTATTCAACATGAGGCCCGATCTAAATGACATTTTGATTCATTTTTGGAAGAGTCAAAAAAATCTATTTTCTGATGAAAAACGATGACCCCGGACCAGTCGAACATTGAAAAAATGGTCAATATTGATGAAATTTTAACATTTAATCTTTTGACTTTAAATGACGGTTGGATGTGAGTTATTACTTTTTCAACTAAAATAAGTGTGTTTAAAGTCATTTCTGTGCCTGAAATTGGTCAAAATTGAAGATTTTGACTAAGCAAAACTCTGTAAAAATGGCAATTTTGGTCACTGTGAGGGTTTAAAAAGTGGTTATACAACATGAGGCCCGATCCAAATGACATTTTGAATCATTTTTGGTAGAGTGCAAAAAATCAATTTTCTGATGAAAAACAATGACCCCGGACCAGTCGAACGTTGAAAAAATGGTCAATATTGATGAAATTTTAACATTTAATCTTTTGACTTTAAATGACGGTTGGATGTGATTTATTACTTTTTCAACTAAAATAAGTGTGTTTAAAGTCATTTCTGTGCCTGAAATTGGTCAAAATTGAAGATTTTGAGTAAGCAAAACTCTGTAAAAATGGCAATTTTGGTCACTGTGAGGGTTTAAAAAGTGGTTATTCAACATGAGGCCCGATCCAAATGACATTTTGAATCATTTTTGGTAGAGTCCAAAAAATCAATGTTCTGATGAAAAACGATGACCCCGGACCAGTCGAACGTTGAAAAAATGGTCAATATTGATGAAATGTTAACATTTAATCTTTTGACTTTAAATGACGGTTGGATGTGAGTTATTACTTTTTCAACTAAAATAAGTGTGTTTAAAGTCATTTCTGTGCCTGAAATTGGTCAAAATTGAAGATTTTGAGTAAGGAAAACTCAGTAAAAATGGCAATTTTGGTCACTGTGAGGGTTTAAAAAGTGGTTATTCAACATGAGGCCCGATCCAAATGACATTTTGAATCATTTTTGGTAGAGTCCAAAAAATCAATTTTCTGATGAAAAACGATGACCCCGGACCAGTCGAACGTTGAAAAAATGGTCAATATTGATGAAATTTTAACATTTAATCTTTTGACTTTAAATGAAGGTTGGATGTGAGTTATTACTTTTTCAACTAAAATAAGTGTGTTTAAAGTCATTTCTGTGCCTGAAATTGGTCAAAATTGAAGATTTTGAGTAAGCAAAACTCTGTAAAAATGGCAATTTTGGTCACTGTGAGGGTTTAAAAAGTGGTTATTCAACATGAGGCCCGATCTAAATGACATTTTGATTCATTTTTGGAAGAGTCCAAAAAATCTATTTTCTGATGAAAAACGATGACCCCGGACCAGTCGAACATTGAAAAAATGGTCAATATTGATGAAATTTTAACATTTAATCTTTTGACTTTAAATGACGGTTGGATGTGAGTTATTACTTTTTCAACTAAAATAAGTGTGTTTAAAGTCATTTCTGTGCCTGAAATTGGTCAAAATTGAAGATTTTGACTAAGCAAAACTCTGTAAAAATGGCAATTTTGGTCACTGTGAGGGTTTAAAAAGTGGTTATACAACATGAGGCCCGATCCAAATGACATTTTGAATCATTTTTGGTAGAGTGCAAAAAATCAATTTTCTGATGAAAAACAATGACCCCGGACCAGTCGAACGTTGAAAAAATGGTCAATATTGATGAAATTTTAACATTTAATCTTTTGACTTTAAATGACGGTTGGATGTGATTTATTACTTTTTCAACTAAAATAAGTGTGTTTAAAGTCATTTCTGTGCCTGAAATTGGTCAAAATTGAAGATTTTGAGTAAGCAAAACTCTGTAAAAATGGCAATTTTGGTCACTGTGAGGGTTTAAAAAGTGGTTATTCAACATGAGGCCCGATCCAAATGACATTTTGAATCATTTTTGGTAGAGTCCAAAAAATCAATGTTCTGATGAAAAACGATGACCCCGGACCAGTCGAACGTTGAAAAAATGGTCAATATTGATGAAATTTTAACATTTAATCTTTTGACTTTAAATGACGGTTGGATGTGAGTTATTACTTTTTCAACTAAAATAAGTGTGTTTAAAGTCATTTCTGTGCCTGAAATTGGTCAAATTTGAAGCATTTGAGTAAGCAAAACTCTGTAAAAATGGCAATTTTGGTCACTGTGAGGGTTTAAAAAGTGGTTATTCAACATGAGGCCCGATCTAAATGACATTTTGATTCATTTTTGGAAGAGTCCAAAAAATCTATTTTCTGATGAAAAACGATGACCCCGGACCAGTCGAACATTGAAAAAATGGTCAATATTGATGAAATTTTAACATTTAATCTTTTGACTTTAAATGACGGTTGGATGTGAGTTATTACTTTTTCAACTAAAATAAGTGTGTTTAAAGTCATTTCTGTGCCTGAAATTGGTCAAAATTGAAGATTTTGACTAAGCAAAACTCTGTAAAAATGGCAATTTTGGTCACTGTGAGGGTTTAAAAAGTGGTTATTCAACATGAGGCCCGATCCAAATGACATTTTGAATCATTTTTGGTAGAGTGCAAAAAATCAATTTTCTGATGAAAAACAATGACCCCGGACCAGTCGAACGTTGAAAAAATGGTCAATATTGATGAAATTTTAACATTTAATCTTTTGACTTTAAATGACGGTTGGATGTGATTTATTACTTTTTCAACTAAAATAAGTGTGTTTAAAGTCATTTCTGTGCCTGAAATTGGTCATAATTGAAGATTTTGAGTAAGCAAAACTCTGTAAAAATGGCAATTTTGGTCACTGTGAGGGTTTAAAAAGTGGTTATTCAACATGAGGCCCGATCCAAATGACATTTTGAATCATTTTTGGTAGAGTCCAAAAAATCAATTTTCTGATGAAAAACGATGACCCCGGACCAGTCGAACGTTGAAAAAATGGTCAATATTGATGAAATTTTAACATTTAATCTTTTGACTTTAAATGACGGTTGGATGTGAGTTATTACTTTTTCAACTAAAATAAGTGTGTTTAAAGTCATTTCTGTGCCTGAAATTGGTCAAAATTGAAGATTTTGAGTAAGCAAAACTCTGTAAAAATGGCAATTTTGGTCACTGTGAGGGTTTAAAAAGTGGTTATTCAACATGAGGCCCGATCCAAATGACATTTTGAATCATTTTTGGTAGAGTCCAAAAAATCAATTTTCTGATGAAAAACGATGACCCCGGACCAGTCGAACGTTGAAAAAATGGTCAATATTGATGAAATTTTAACATTTAATCTTTTGACTTTAAATGACGGTTGGATGTGAGTTATTACTTTTTCAACTAAAATAAGTGTGTTTAAAGTCATTTCTGTGCCTGAAATTGGTCAAAATTGAAGATTTTGAGTAAGCAAAACTCTGTAAAAATGGCAATTTTGGTCACTGTGAGGGTTTAAAAAGTGGTTATTCAACATGAGGCCCGATCCAAATGACATTTTGAATCATTTTTGGTAGAGTCCAAAAAATCAATGTTCTGATGAAAAACGATGACCCCGGACCAGTCGAACGTTGAAAAAATGGTCAATATTGATGAAATTTTAACATTTAATCTTTTGACTTTAAATGACGGTTGGATGTGAGTTATTACTTTTTCAACTAAAATAAGTGTGTTTAAAGTCATTTCTGTGCCTGAAATTGGTCAAATTTGAAGCTTTTGAGTAAGCAAAACTCTGTAAAAATGGCAATTTTGGTCACTGTGAGGGTTTAAAAAGTGGTTATTCAACATGAGGCCCGATCTAAATGACATTTTGATTCATTTTTGGAAGAGTCCAAAAAATCTATTTTCTGATGAAAAACGATGACCCCGGACCAGTCGAACATTGAAAAAATGGTCAATATTGATGAAATTTTAACATTTAATCTTTTGACTTTAAATGACGGTTGGATGTGAGTTATTACTTTTTCAACTAAAATAAGTGTGTTTAAAGTCATTTCTGTGCCTGAAATTGGTCAAAATTGAAGATTTTGACTAAGCAAAACTCTGTAAAAATGGCAATTTTGGTCACTGTGAGGGTTTAAAAAGTGGTTATTCAACATGAGGCCCGATCCAAATGACATTTTGAATCATTTTTGGTAGAGTGCAAAAAATCAATTTTCTGATGAAAAACAATGACCCCGGACCAGTCGAACGTTGAAAAAATGGTCAATATTGATGAAATTTTAACATTTAATCTTTTGACTTTAAATGACGGTTGGATGTGATTTATTACTTTTTCAACTAAAATAAGTGTGTTTAAAGTCATTTCTGTGCCTGAAATTGGTCAAAATTGAAGATTTTGAGTAAGCAAAACTCTGTAAAAATGGCAATTTTGGTCACTGTGAGGGTTTAAAAAGTGGTTATTCAACATGAGGCCCGATCCAAATGACATTTTGAATCATTTTTGGTAGAGTCCAAAAAATCAATTTTCTGATGAAAAACGATGACCCCGGACCAGTCGAACGTTGAAAAAATGGTCAATATTGATGAAATTTTAACATTTAATCTTTTGACTTTAAATGACGGTTGGATGTGAGTTATTACTTTTTCAACTAAAATAAGTGTGTTTAAAGTCATTTCTGTGCCTGAAATTGGTCAAAATTGAAGATTTTGAGTAAGCAAAACTCTGTAAAAATGGCAATTTTGGTCACTGTGAGGGTTTAAAAAGTGGTTATTCAACATGAGGCCCGATCCAAATGACATTTTGAATCATTTTTGGTAGAGTCCAAAAAATCAATTTTCTGATGAAAAACGATGACCCCGGACCAGTCGAACGTTGAAAAAATGGTCAATATTGATGAAATTTTAACATTTAATCTTTTGACTTTAAATGACGGTTGGATGTGAGTTTTTACTTTTTCAACTAAAATAAGTGTGTTTAAAGTCATTTCTGTGCCTGAAATTGGTCAAAATTGAAGATTTTGAGTAAGCAAAACTCTGTAAAAATGGCAATTTTGGTCACTGTGAGGGTTTAAAAAGTGGTTATTCAACATGAGGCCCGATCCAAATGACATTTTGAATCATTTTTGCTAGAGTCCAAAAAATCAATGTTCTGATGAAAAACGATGACCCCGGACCAGTCGAACGTTGAAAAAATGGTCAATATTGATGAAATTTTAACATTTAATCTTTTGACTTTAAATGACGGTTGGATGTGAGTTATTACTTTTCCAACTAAAATAAGTGTGTTTAAAGTCATTTCTGTGCCTGAAATTGGTCAAAATTGAAGATTTTGAGTAAGCAAAACTCTGTAAAAATGGCAATTTTGGTCACTGTGAGGGTTTAAAAAGTGGTTATTCAACATGAGGCCCGATCCAAATGACATTTTGAATCATTTTTGGTAGAGTCCAAAAAATCAATTTTCTGATGAAAAACGATGACCCCGGACCAGTCGAACGTTGAAAAAATGGTCAATATTGATGAAATTTTAACATTTAATCTTTTGACTTTAAATGACGGTTGGATGTGAGTTATTACTTTTTCAACTAAAATAAGTGTGTTTAAAGTCATTTCTGTGCCTGAAATTGGTCAAAATTGAAGATTTTGAGTAAGCAAAACTCTGTAAAAATGGCAATTTTGGTCACTGTGAGGGTTTAAAAAGTGGTTATTCAACATGAGGCCCGATCCAAATGACATTTTGAATCATTTTTGGTAGAGTCTAAAAAATCCATTTTCTGATGAAAAACGATGACCCCGGACCAGTCGAACGTTGAAAAAATGGTCAATATTGATGAAATTTTAACATTTAATCTTTTGATTATAAATGACGGTTGGATGTGAATTATTACTTTTTCAACTAAAATAAGTGTGTTTAAAGTCATTTCTGTGCCTGAAATTGGTCAAAATTGAAGATTTTGAGTAAGCAAAACTCTGTAAAAATGGCAATTTTGGTCACTGTGAGGGTTTAAAAAGTGGTTATTCAACATGAGGCCCGATCCAAATGACATTTTGAATCATTTTTGGTAGAGTCCAAAAACATCAATTTTCTGATGAAAAACGATGACCCCGGACCAGTCGAACGTTGAAAAAATGGTCAATATTGATGAAATTTTAACATTTAATCTTTTGACTTTAAATGACGGTTGGATGTGAGTTATTACTTTTTCAACTAAAATAAGTGTGTTTAAAGTCATTTCTGTGCCTGAAATTGGTCAAAATTGAAGATTTTGAGTAAGCAAAACTCTGTAAAAATGGCAATTTTGGTCACTGTGAGGGTTTAAAAAGTGGTTATTCAACATGAGGCCCGATCCAAATGACATTTTGAATCATTTTTGGTAGAGTCCAAAAAATCAATTTTCTGATGAAAAACGATGACCCCGGACCAGTCGAACGTTGAAAAAATGGTCAATATTGATGAAATTTTAACATTTAATCTTTTGACTTTAAATGACGGTTGGATGTGAGTTATTACTTTTTCAACTAAAATAAGTGTGTTTAAAGTCATTTCTGTGCCTGAAATTGGTCAAAATTGAAGATTTTGAGTAAGCAAAACTCTGTAAAAATGGCAATTTTGGTCACTGTGAGGGTTTAAAAAGTGGTTATTCAACATGAGGCCCGATCCAAATGACATTTTGAATCATTTTTGGTAGAGTCCAAAAAATCAATGTTCTGATGAAAAACGATGACCCCGGACCAGTCGAACGTTGAAAAAATGGTCAATATTGATGAAATTTTAACATTTAATCTTTTGACTTTAAATGACGGTTGGATGTGAGTTATTACTTTTTCAACTAAAATAAGTGTGTTTAAAGTCATTTCTGTGCCTGAAATTGGTCAAAATTGAAGATTTTGACTAAGCAAAACTCTGTAAAAATGGCAATTTTGGTCACTGTGAGGGTTTAAAAAGTGGTTATTCAACATGAGGCCCGATCCAAATGACATTTTGAATCATTTTTGGTAGAGTGCAAAAAATCAATTTTCTGATGAAAAACAATGACCCCGGACCAGTCGAACGTTGAAAAAATGGTCAATATTGATGAAATTTTAACATTTAATCTTTTGACTTTAAATGACGGTTGGATGTGATTTATTACTTTTTCAACTAAAATAAGTGTGTTTAAAGTCATTTCTGTGCCTGAAATTGGTCAAAATTGAAGATTTTGAGTAAGCAAAACTCTGTAAAAATGGCAATTTTGGTCACTGTGAGGGTTTAAAAAGTGGTTATTCAACATGAGGCCCGATCCAAATGACATTTTGAATCATTTTTGGTAGAGTCCAAAAAATCAATTTTCTGATGAAAAACGATGACCCCGGACCAGTCGAACGTTGAAAAAATGGTCAATATTGATGAAATTTTAACATTTAATCTTTTGACTTTAAATGACGGTTGGATGTGAGTTATTACTTTTTCAACTAAAATAAGTGTGTTTAAAGTCATTTCTGTGCCTGAAATTGGTCAAAATTGAAGATTTTGAGTAAGCAAAACTCTGTAAAAATGGCAATTTTGGTCACTGTGAGGGTTTAAAAAGTGGTTATTCAACATGAGGCCCGATCCAAATGACATTTTGAATCATTTTTGGTAGAGTCCAAAAAATCAATTTTCTGATGAAAAACGATGACCCCGGACCAGTCGAACGTTGAAAAACATGGTCAATATTGATGAAATTTTAACATTTAATCTTTTGACTTTAAATGACGGTTGGATGTGAGTTATTACTTTTTCAACTAAAATAAGTGTGTTTAAAGTCATTTCTGTGCCTGAAATTGGTCAAAATTGAAGATTTTGAGTAAGCAAAACTCTGTAAAAATGGCAATTTTGGTCACTGTGAGGGTTTAAAAAGTGGTTATTCAACATGAGGCCCGATCCAAATGACATTTTGAATCATTTTTGCTAGAGTCCAAAAAATCAATGTTCTGATGAAAAACGATGACCCCGGACCAGTCGAACGTTGAAAAAATGGTCAATATTGATGAAATTTTAACATTTAATCTTTTGACTTTAAATGACGGTTGGATTTGAGTTATTACTTTTCCAACTAAAATAAGTGTGTTTAAAGTCATTTCTGTGCCTGAAATTGGTCAAAATTGAAGATTTTGAGTAAGCAAAACTCTGTAAAAATGGCAATTTTGGTCACTGTGAGGGTTTAAAAAGTGGTTATTCAACATGAGGCCCGATCCAAATGACATTTTGAATCATTTTTGGTAGAGTCCAAAAAATCAATTTTCTGATGAAAAACAATGACCCCGGACCAGTCGAACGTTGAAAAAATGGTCAATATTGATGAAATTTTAACATTTAATCTTTTGACTTTAAATGACGGTTGGATGTGAGTTATTACTTTTTCAACTAAAATAAGTGTGTTTAAAGTCATTTCTGTGCCTGAAATTGGTCAAAATTGAAGATTTTGAGTAAGCAAAACTCTGTAAAAATGGCAATTTTGGTCACTGTGAGGGTTTAAAAAGTGGTTATTCAACATGAGGCCCGATCCAAATGACATTTTGAATCATTTTTGGTAGAGTCTAAAAAATCCATTTTCTGATGAAAAACGATGACCCCGGACCAGTCGAACGTTGAAAAAATGGTCAATATTGATGAAATTTTAACATTTAATCTTTTGATTATAAATGACGGTTGGATGTGAATTATTACTTTTTCAACTAAAATAAGTGTGTTTAAAGTCATTTCTGTGCCTGAAATTGGTCAAAATTGAAGATTTTGAGTAAGCAAAACTCTGTAAAAATGGCAATTTTGGTCACTGTGAGGGTTTAAAAAGTGGTTATTCAACATGAGGCCTGATCCAAATGACATTTTGAATCATTTTTGGTAGAGTCCAAAAACATCAATTTTCTGATGAAAAACGATGACCCCGGACCAGTCGAATGTTGAAAAAATGGTCAATATTGATGAAATTTTAACATTTAATCTTTTGACTTTAAATGACGGTTGGATGTGAGTTATTACTTTTTCAACTAAAATAAGTGTGTTTAAAGTCATTTCTGTGCCTGAAATTGGTCAAATTTGAAGCTTTTGAGTAAGCAAAACTCTGTAAAAATGGCAATTTTGGTCACTGTGAGGGTTTAAAAAGTGGTTATTCAACATGAGGCCCGATCTAAATGACATTTTGAATCAGTTTTGGAAGAGTCCAAAAAATCCATTTTCTGATGAAAAACGATGACCCCGGACCAGTCGAACGTTGAAAAAATGGTCAATATTGATGAAATTTTAACATTTAATCTTTTGATTATAAATGACGGTTGGATGTGAATTATTACTTTTTCAACTAAAATAAGTGTGTTTAAAGTCATTTCTGTGCCTGAAATTGGTCAAAATTGAAGATTTTGAGTAAGCAAAACTCTGTAAAAATGGCAATTTTGGTCACTGTGAGGGTTTAAAAAGTGGTTATTCAACATGAGGCCTGATCCAAATGACATTTTGAATCATTTTTGGTAGAGTCCAAAAACATCAATTTTCTGATGAAAAACGATGACCCCGGACCAGTCGAACGTTGAAAAAATGGTCAATATTGATGAAATTTTAACATTTAATCTTTTGACTTTAAATGACGGTTGGATGTGAGTTATTACTTTTTCAACTAAAATAAGTGTGTTTAAAGTCATTTCTGTGCCTGAAATTGGTCAAATTTGAAGCTTTTGAGTAAGCAAAACTCTGTAAAAATGGCAATATTGGTCACTGTGAGGGTTTAAAAAGTGGTTATTCAACATGAGGCCCGATCTAAATGACATTTTGATTCATTTTCGGAAGAGTCCAAAAAATCTATTTTCTGATGAAAAACGATGACCCCGGACCAGTCGAACATTGAAAAAATGGTCAATATTGATGAAATTTTAACATTTAATCTTTTGACTTTAAATGACGGTTGGATGTGAGTTATTACTTTTTCAACTAAAATAAGTGTGTTTAAAGTCATTTCTGTGCCTGAAATTGGTCAAAATTGAAGATTTTGAGTAAGCAAAACTCTGTAAAAATGGCAATTTTGGTCACTGTGAGGGTTTAAAAAGTGGTTATTCAACATGAGGCCTGATCCAAATGACATTTTGAATCATTTTTGGTAGAGTCCAAAAACATCAATTTTCTGATGAAAAACGATGACCCCGGACCAGTCGAACATTGAAAAAATGGTCAATATTGATGAAATTTTAACATTTAATCTTTTGACTTTAAATGACGGTTGGATGTGAGTTATTACTTTTTCAACTAAAATAAGTGTGTTTAAAGTCATTTCTGTGCCTGAAATTGGTCAAAATTGAAGATTTTGAGTAAGAAAAACTCTGTAAAAACGGCAATTTTGGTCACTGTGAGGGTTTAAAAAGTGGTTATTCAACATGAGGCCCGATCCAAATGACATTTTGCATCAGTTTTGGAAGAGTCCAAAAAATCAATTTTCTGATAAAAAACGATGACCCCGGACCAGTCGAACGTTGAAAAAATGGTCAATATTGATGAAATTTTAACATTTAATCTTTTGACTTTAAATGACGGTTGGATGTGAGTTATTACTTTTTCAACTAAAATAAGTGTGTTTAAAGTCATTTCTGTGCCTGAAACTGGTCAAAATTGAAGATTTTGAGTAAGCAAAACTCTGTAAAAATGACAATTTTGGTCACTGTGAGGGTTTAAAAAGTGGGTATTCAACATGAGGCCCGATCCAAATGACATTTTGAATCATTTTTGGAAGAGTCCAAAAAATCCATTTTCTGATGAAAAACGATGACCCCGGACCAGTCGAACATTGAAAAAATGATCAATATTGATGAAATTTTAACATTTAATCTTTTGACTTTAAATGACGATTGGATGTGAGTTATTACTTTTTCAACTAAAATAAGTGTGTTTAAAGTCATTTCTGTGCCTGAAATTGGTCAAAATTGAAGATTTTGAGTAAGGAAAACTCAGTAAAAATGGCAATTTTGGTCACTGTGAGGGTTTAAAAAGTGGTTATTCAACATGAGGCCCGATCCAAATGACATTTTGAATCATTTTTGGTAGAGTCCAAAAAATCAATTTTCTGATGAAAAACGATGACCCCGGACCAGTCGAACGTTGAAAAAATGGTCAATATTGATGAAATTTTAACATTTAATCTTTTGACTTTAAATGAAGGTTGGATGTGAGTTATTACTTTTTCAACTAAAATAAGTGTGTTTAAAGTCATTTCTGTGCCTGAAATTGGTCAAAATTGAAGATTTTGAGTAAGCAAAACTCTGTAAAAATGGCAATTTTGGTCACTGTGAGGGTTTAAAAAGTGGTTATTCAACATGAGGCCCGATCTAAATGACATTTTGATTCATTTTTGGAAGAGTCCAAAAAATCTATTTTCTGATGAAAAACGATGACCCCGGACCAGTCGAACATTGAAAAAATGGTCAATATTGATGAAATTTTAACATTTAATCTTTTGACTTTAAATGACGGTTGGATGTGAGTTATTACTTTTTCAACTAAAATAAGTGTGTTTAAAGTCATTTCTGTGCCTGAAATTGGTCAAAATTGAAGATTTTGACTAAGCAAAACTCTGTAAAAATGGCAATTTTGGTCACTGTGAGGGTTTAAAAAGTGGTTATACAACATGAGGCCCGATCCAAATGACATTTTGAATCATTTTTGGTAGAGTGCAAAAAATCAATTTTCTGATGAAAAACAATGACCCCGGACCAGTCGAACGTTGAAAAAATGGTCAATATTGATGAAATTTTAACATTTAATCTTTCGACTTTAAATAACGGTTGGATGTGATTTATTACTTTTTCAACTAAAATAAGTGTGTTTAAAGTCATTTCTGTGCCTGAAATTGGTCAAAATTGAAGATTTTGAGTAAGCAAAACTCTGTAAAAATGGCAATTTTGGTCACTGTGAGGGTTTAAAAAGTGGTTATTCAACATGAGGCCCGATCCAAATGACATTTTGAATCATTTTTGGTAGAGTCCAAAAAATCAATGTTCTGATGAAAAACGATGACCCCGGACCAGTCGAACGTTGAAAAAATGGTCAATATTGATGAAATTTTAACATTTAATCTTTTGACTTTAAATGACGGTTGGATGTGAGTTATTACTTTTTCAACTAAAATAAGTGTGTTTAAAGTCATTTCTGTGCCTGAAATTGGTCAAAATTGAAGATTTTGAGTAAGGAAAACTCAGTAAAAATGGCAATTTTGGTCACTGTGAGGGTTTAAAAAGTGGTTATTCAACATGAGGCCCGATCCAAATGACATTTTGAATCATTTTTGGTAGAGTCCAAAAAATCAATTTTCTGATGAAAAACGATGACCCCGGACCAGTCGAACGTTAAAAAAAAATGGTCAATATTGATGAAATTTTAACATTTAATCTTTTGACTTTAAATGAAGGTTGGATGTGAGTTATTACTTTTTCAACTAAAATAAGTGTGTTTAAAGTCATTTCTGTGCCTGAAATTGGTCAAAATTGAAGATTTTGAGTAAGCAAAACTCTGTAAAAATGGCAATTTTGGTCACTGTGAGGGTTTAAAAAGTGGTTATTCAACATGAGGCCCGATCTAAATGACATTTTGATTCATTTTTGGAAGAGTCCAAAAAATCTATTTTCTGATGAAAAACGATGACCCCGGACCAGTCGAACATTGAAAAAATGGTCAATATTGATGAAATTTTAACATTTAATCTTTTGACTTTAAATGACGGTTGGATGTGAGTTATTACTTTTTCAACTAAAATAAGTGTGTTTAAAGTCATTTCTGTGCCTGAAATTGGTCAAAATTGAAGATTTTGACTAAGCAAAACTCTGTAAAAATGGCAATTTTGGTCACTGTGAGGGTTTAAAAAGTGGTTATACAACATGAGGCCCGATCCAAATGACATTTTGAATCATTTTTGGTAGAGTGCAAAAAATCAATTTTCTGATGAAAAACAATGACCCCGGACCAGTCGAACGTTGAAAAAATGGTCAATATTGATGAAATTTTAACATTTAATCTTTTGACTTTAAATGACGGTTGGATGTGATTTATTACTTTTTCAACTAAAATAAGTGTGTTTAAAGTCATTTCTGTGCCTGAAATTGGTCAAAATTGAAGATTTTGAGTAAGCAAAACTCTGTAAAAATGGCAATTTTGGTCACTGTGAGGGTTTAAAAAGTGGTTATTCAACATGAGGCCCGATCCAAATGACATTTTGAATCATTTTTGGTAGAGTCCAAAAAATCAATGTTCTGATGAAAAACGATGACCCCGGACCAGTCGAACGTTGAAAAAATGGTCAATATTGATGAAATTTTAACATTTAATCTTTTGACTTTAAATGACGGTTGGATGTGAGTTATTACTTTTTCAACTAAAATAAGTGTGTTTAAAGTCATTTCTGTGCCTGAAATTGGTCAAATTTGAAGCTTTTGAGTAAGCAAAACTCTGTAAAAATGGCAATTTTGGTCACTGTGAGGGTTTAAAAAGTGGTTATTCAACATGAGGCCCGATCTAAATGACATTTTGATTCATTTTTGGAAGAGTCCAAAAAATCTATTTTCTGATGAAAAACGATGACCCCGGACCAGTCGAACATTGAAAAAATGGTCAATATTGATGAAATTTTAACATTTAATCTTTTGACTTTAAATGACGGTTGGATGTGAGTTATTACTTTTTCAACTAAAATAAGTGTGTTTAAAGTCATTTCTGTGCCTGAAATTGGTCAAAATTGAAGATTTTGACTAAGCAAAACTCTGTAAAAATGGCAATTTTGGTCACTGTGAGGGTTTAAAAAGTGGTTATTCAACATGAGGCCCGATCCAAATGACATTTTGAATCATTTTTGGTAGAGTGCAAAAAATCAATTTTCTGATGAAAAACAATGACCCCGGACCAGTCGAACGTTGAAAAAATGGTCAATATTGATGAAATTTTAACATTTAATCTTTTGACTTTAAATGACGGTTGGATGTGAGTTATTACTTTTTCAACTAAAATAAGTGTGTTTAAAGTCATTTCTGTGCCTGAAATTGGTCAAAATTGAAGATTTTGACTAAGCAAAACTCTTTAAAAATGGCAATTTTGGTCACTGTGAGGGTTTAAAAAGTGGTTATTCAACATGAGGCCCGATCCAAATGACATTTTGAATCATTTTTGGTAGAGTGCAAAAAATCAATTTTCTGATGAAAAACAATGACCCCGGACCAGTCGAACGTTGAAAAAATGGTCAATATTGATGAAATTTTAACATTTAATCTTTTGACTTTAAATGACGGTTGGATGTGATTTATTACTTTTTCAACTAAAATAAGTGTGTTTAAAGTCATTTCTGTGCCTGAAATTGGTCAAAATTGAAGATTTTGAGTAAGCAAAACTCTGTAAAAATGGCAATTTTGGTCACTGTGAGGGTTTAAAAAGTGGTTATTCAACACGAGGCCCGATCCAAATGACATTTTGAATCATTTTTGGTAGAGTCCAAAAAATCAATTTTCTGATGAAAAACGATGACCCCGGACCAGTCGAACGTTGAAAAAATGGTCAATATTGATGAAATTTTAACATTTAATCTTTTGACTTTAAATGACGGTTGGATGTGAGTTATTACTTTTTCAACTAAAATAAGTGTGTTTAAAGTCATTTCTGTGCCTGAAATTGGTCAAAATTGAAGATTTTGAGTAAGCAAAACTCTGTAAAAATGGCAATGTTGGTCACTGTGAGGGTTTAAAAAGTGGTTATTCAACATGAGGCCCGATCCAAATGACATTTTGAATCATTTTTGGTAGAGTCCAAAAAATCAATTTTCTGATGAAAAACGATGACCCCGGACCAGTCGAACGTTGAAAAAATGGTCAATATTGATGAAATTTTAACATTTAATCTTTTGACTTTAAATGACGGTTGGATGTGAGTTATTACTTTTTCAACTAAAATAAGTGTGTTTAAAGTCATTTCTGTGCCTGAAATTGGTCAAAATTGAAGATTTTGAGTAAGCAAAACTCTGTAAAAATGGCAATTTTGGTCACTGTGAGGGTTTAAAAAGTGGTTATTCAACATGAGGCCCGATCCAAATGACATTTTGAATCATTTTTGGTAGAGTCCAAAAAATCAATGTTCTGATGAAAAACGATGACCCCGGACCAGTCGAACGTTGAAAAAATGGTCAATATTGATGAAATTTTAACATTTAATCTTTTGACTTTAAATGACGGTTGGATGTGAGTTATTACTTTTCCAACTAAAATAAGTGTGTTTAAAGTCATTTCTGTGCCTGAAATTGGTCAAAATTGAAGATTTTGAGTAAGCAAAACTCTGTAAAAATGGCAATTTTGGTCACTGTGAGGGTTTAAAAAGTGGTTATTCAACATGAGGCCCGATCCAAATGACATTTTGAATCATTTTTGGTAGAGTCCAAAAAATCTATTTTCTGATGAAAAACGATGACCCCGGACCAGTCGAACGTTGAAAAAATGGTCAATATTGATGAAATTTTAACATTTAATCTTTTGACTTTAAATGACGGTTGGATGTGAGTTATTACTTTTTCAACTAAAATAAGTGTGTTTAAAGTCATTTCTGTGCCTGAAATTGGTCAAAATTGAAGATTTTAAGTAAGCAAAACTCTGTAAAAATGGCAATTTTGGTCACTGTGAGGGTTTAAAAAGTGGTTATTCAACATGAGGCCCGATCCAAATGACATTTTGAATCATTTTTGGTAGAGTCCAAAAAATCCATTTTCTGATGAAAAACGATGACCCCGGACCAGTCGAACGTTGAAAAAATGGTCAATATTGATGAAATTTTAACATTTAATCTTTTGATTATAAATGACGGTTGGATGTGAATTATTACTTTTTCAACTAAAATAAGTGTGTTTAAAGTCATTTCTGTGCCTGAAATTGGTCAAAATTGAAGATTTTGAGTAAGCAAAACTCTGTAAAAATGGCAATTTTGGTCACTGTGAGGGTTTAAAAAGTGGTTATTCAACATGAGGCCTGATCCAAATGACATTTTGAATCATTTTTGGTAGAGTCCAAAAACATCAATTTTCTGATGAAAAACGATGACCCCGGACCAGTCGAATGTTGAAAAAATGGTCAATATTGATGAAATTTTAACATTTAATCTTTTGACTTTAAATGACGGTTGGATGTGAGTTATTACTTTTTCAACTAAAATAAGTGTGTTTAAAGTCATTTCTGTGCCTGAAATTGGTCAAATTTGAAGCTTTTGAGTAAGCAAAACTCTGTAAAAATGGCAATTTTGGTCACTGTGAGGGTTTAAAAAGTGGTTATTCAACATGAGGCCCGATCTAAATGACATTTTGAATCAGTTTTGGAAGAGTCCAAAAAATCCATTTTCTGATGAAAAACGATGACCCCGGACCAGTCGAACGTTGAAAAAATGGTCAATATTGATGAAATTTTAACATTTAATCTTTTGATTATAAATGACGGTTGGATGTGAATTATTACTTTTTCAACTAAAATAAGTGTGTTTAAAGTCATTTCTGTGCCTGAAATTGGTCAAAATTGAAGATTTTGAGTAAGCAAAACTCTGTAAAAATGGCAATTTTGGTCACTGTGAGGGTTTAAAAAGTGGTTATTCAACATGAGGCCTGATCCAAATGACATTTTGAATCATTTTTGGTAGAGTCCAAAAACATCAATTTTCTGATGAAAAACGATGACCCCGGACCAGTCGAACGTTGAAAAAATGGTCAATATTGATGAAATTTTAACATTTAATCTTTTGACTTTAAATGACGGTTGGATGTGAGTTATTACTTTTTCAACTAAAATAAGTGTGTTTAAAGTCATTTCTGTGCCTGAAATTGGTCAAATTTGAAGCTTTTGAGTAAGCAAAACTCTGTAAAAATGGCAATATTGGTCACTGTGAGGGTTTAAAAAGTGGTTATTCAACATGAGGCCCGATCTAAATGACATTTTGATTCATTTTCGGAAGAGTCCAAAAAATCTATTTTCTGATGAAAAACGATGACCCCGGACCAGTCGAACATTGAAAAAATGGTCAATATTGATGAAATTTTAACATTTAATCTTTTGACTTTAAATGACGGTTGGATGTGAGTTATTACTTTTTCAACTAAAATAAGTGTGTTTAAAGTCATTTCTGTGCCTGAAATTGGTCAAAATTGAAGATTTTGAGTAAGCAAAACTCTGTAAAAATGGCAATTTTGGTCACTGTGAGGGTTTAAAAAGTGGTTATTCAACATGAGGCCTGATCCAAATGACATTTTGAATCATTTTTGGTAGAGTCCAAAAACATCAATTTTCTGATGAAAAACGATGACCCCGGACCAGTCGAACATTGAAAAAATGGTCAATATTGATGAAATTTTAACATTTAATCTTTTGACTTTAAATGACGGTTGGGTGTGAGTTATTACTTTTTCAACTAAAATAAGTGTGTTTAAAGTCATTTCTGTGCCTGAAATTGGTCAAAATTGAAGATTTTGAGTAAGCAAAACTCTGTAAAAACGGCAATTTTGGTCACTGTGAGGGTTTAAAAAGTGGTTATTCAACATGAGGCCCGATCCAAATGACATTTTGAATCAGTTTTGGAAGAGTCCAAAAAATCCATTTTCTGATGAAAAACGATGACCCCGGACCAGTCGAACATTGAAAAAATGATCAATATTGATGAAATTTTAACATTTAATCTTTTGACTTTAAATGACGATTGGATGTGAGTTATTACTTTTTCAACTAAAATAAGTGTGTTTAAAGTCATTTCTGTGCCTGAAATTGGTCAAAATTGAAGATTTTGAGTAAGGAAAACTCAGTAAAAATGGCAATTTTGGTCACTGTGAGGGTTTAAAAAGTGGTTATTCAACATGAGGCCCGATCCAAATGACATTTTGAATCATTTTTGGTAGAGTCCAAAAAATCAATTTTCTGATGAAAAACGATGACCCCGGACCAGTCGAACGTTGAAAAAATGGTCAATATTGATGAAATTTTAACATTTAGTCTTTTGACTTTAAATGAAGGTTGGATGTGAGTTATTACTTTTTCAACTAAAATAAGTGTGTTTAAAGTCATTTCTGTGCCTGAAATTGGTCAAAATTGAAGATTTTGAGTAAGCAAAACTCTGTAAAAATGGCAATTTTGGTCACTGTGAGGGTTTAAAAAGTGGTTATTCAACATGAGGCCCGATCTAAATGACATTTTGATTCATTTTTGGAAGAGTCCAAAAAATCTATTTTCTGATGAAAAACGATGACCCCGGACCAGTCGAACATTGAAAAAATGGTCAATATTGATGAAATTTTAACATTTAATCTTTTGACTTTAAATGACGGTTGGATGTGAGTTATTACTTTTTCAACTAAAATAAGTGTGTTTAAAGTCATTTCTGTGCCTGAAATTGGTCAAAATTGAAGATTTTGACTAAGCAAAACTCTGTAAAAATGGCAATTTTGGTCACTGTGAGGGTTTAAAAAGTGGTTATACAACATGAGGCCCGATCCAAATGACATTTTGAATCATTTTTGGTAGAGTCCAAAAAATCCATTTTCTGATGAAAAACGATGACCCCGGACCAGTCGAACGTTGAAAAAATGGTCAATATTGATGAAATTTTAACATTTAATCTTTTGATTATAAATGACGGTTGGATGTGAATTATTACTTTTTCAACTAAAATAAGTGTGTTTAAAGTCATTTCTGTGCCTGAAATTGGTCAAAATTGAAGATTTTGAGTAAGCAAAACTCTGTAAAAATGGCAATTTTGGTCACTGTGAGGGTTTAAAAAGTGGTTATTCAACATGAGGCCTGATCCAAATGACATTTTGAATCATTTTTGGTAGAGTCCAAAAACATCAATTTTCTGATGAAAAACGATGACCCCGGACCAGTCGAATGTTGAAAAAATGGTCAATATTGATGAAATTTTTACATTTAATCTTTTGACTTTAAATGACGGTTGGATGTGAGTTATTACTTTTTCAACTAAAATAAGTGTGTTTAAAGTCATTTCTGTGCCTGAAATTGGTCAAATTTGAAGCTTTTGAGTAAGCAAAACTCTGTAAAAATGGCAATTTTGGTCACTGTGAGGGTTTAAAAAGTGGTTATTCAACATGAGGCCCGATCTAAATGACATTTTGAATCAGTTTTGGAAGAGTCCAAAAAATCCATTTTCTGATGAAAAACGATGACCCCGGACCAGTCGAACGTTGAAAAAATGGTCAATATTGATGAAATTTTAACATTTAATCTTTTGATTATAAATGACGGTTGGATGTGAATTATTACTTTTTCAACTAAAATAAGTGTGTTTAAAGTCATTTCTGTGCCTGAAATTGGTCAAAATTGAAGATTTTGAGTAAGCAAAACTCTGTAAAAATGGCAATTTTGGTCACTGTGAGGGTTTAAAAAGTGGTTATTCAACATGAGGCCTGATCCAAATGACATTTTGAATCATTTTTGGTAGAGTCCAAAAACATCAATTTTCTGATGAAAAACGATGACCCCGGACCAGTCGAACGTTGAAAAAATGGTCAATATTGATGAAATTTTAACATTTAATCTTTTGACTTTAAATGACGGTTGGATGTGAGTTATTACTTTTTCAACTAAAATAAGTGTGTTTAAAGTCATTTCTGTGCCTGAAATTGGTCAAATTTGAAGCTTTTGAGTAAGCAAAACTCTGTAAAAATGGCAATATTGGTCACTGTGAGGGTTTAAAAAGTGGTTATTCAACATGAGGCCCGATCTAAATGACATTTTGATTCATTTTCGGAAGAGTCCAAAAAATCTATTTTCTGATGAAAAACGATGACCCCGGACCAGTCGAACATTGAAAAAATGGTCAATATTGATGAAATTTTAACATTTAATCTTTTGACTTTAAATGACGGTTGGATGTGAGTTATTACTTTTTCAACTAAAATAAGTGTGTTTAAAGTCATTTCTGTGCCTGAAATTGGTCAAAATTGAAGATTTTGAGTAAGCAAAACTCTGTAAAAATGGCAATTTTGGTCACTGTGAGGGTTTAAAAAGTGGTTATTCAACATGAGGCCTGATCCAAATGACATTTTGAATCATTTTTGGTAGAGTCCAAAAACATCAATTTTCTGATGAAAAACGATGACCCCGGACCAGTCGAACATTGAAAAAATGGTCAATATTGATGAAATTTTAACATTTAATCTTTTGACTTTAAATGACGGTTGGATGTGAGTTATTACTTTTTCAACTAAAATAAGTGTGTTTAAAGTCATTTCTGTGCCTGAAATTGGTCAAAATTGAAGATTTTGAGTAAGCAAAACTCTGTAAAAACGGCAATTTTGGTCACTGTGAGGGTTTAAAAAGTGGTTATTCAACATGAGGCCCGATCCAAATGACATTTTGAATCAGTTGTGGAAGAGTCCAAAAAATCAATTTTCTGATAAAAAACGATGACCCCGGACCAGTCGAACATTGAAAAAATGATCAATATTGATGAAATTTTAACATTTAATCTTTTGACTTTAAATGACGGTTGGATGTGAGTTATTACTTTTTCAACTAAAATAAGTGTGTTTAAAGTCATTTCTGTGCCTGAAATTGGTCAAAATTGAAGATTTTGAGTAAGGAAAACTCAGTAAAAATGACAATTTTGGTCACTGTGAGGGTTTAAAAAGTGGGTATTCAACATGAGGCCCGATCCAAATGACATTTTGAATCATTTTTGGTAGAGTCCAAAAAATCAATTTTCTGATGAAAAACGATGACCCCGGACCAGTCGAACGTTGAAAAAATGGTCAATATTGATGAAATTTTAACATTTAATCTTTTGACTTTAAATGAAGGTTGGATGTGAGTTATTACTTTTTCAACTAAAATAAGTGTGTTTAAAGTCATTTCTGTGCCTGAAATTGGTCAAAATTGAAGATTTTGAGTAAGCAAAACTCTGTAAAAATTGCAATTTTGGTCACTGTGAGGGTTTAAAAAGTGGTTATTCAACATGAGGCCCGATCTAAATGACATTTTGATTCATTTTTGGAAGAGTCAAAAAAATCTATTTTCTGATGAAAAACGATGACCCCGGACCAGTCGAACATTGAAAAAATGGTCAATATTGATGAAATTTTAACATTTAATCTTTTGACTTTAAATGACGGTTGGATGTGAGTTATTACTTTTTCAACTAAAATAAGTGTGTTTAAAGTCATTTCTGTGCCTGAAATTGGTCAAAATTGAAGATTTTGACTAAGCAAAACTCTGTAAAAATGGCAATTTTGGTCACTGTGAGGGTTTAAAAAGTGGTTATACAACATGAGGCCCGATCCAAATGACATTTTGAATCATTTTTGGTAGAGTGCAAAAAATCAATTTTCTGATGAAAAACAATGACCCCGGACCAGTCGAACGTTGAAAAAATGGTCAATATTGATGAAATTTTAACATTTAATCTTTTGACTTTAAATGACGGTTGGATGTGATTTATTACTTTTTCAACTAAAATAAGTGTGTTTAAAGTCATTTCTGTGCCTGAAATTGGTCAAAATTGAAGATTTTGAGTAAGCAAAACTCTGTAAAAATGGCAATTTTGGTCACTGTGAGGGTTTAAAAAGTGGTTATTCAACATGAGGCCCGATCCAAATGACATTTTGAATCATTTTTGGTAGAGTCCAAAAAATCAATGTTCTGATGAAAAACGATGACCCCGGACCAGTCGAACGTTTAAAAAATGGTCAATATTGATGAAATTTTAACATTTAATCTTTTGACTTTAAATGACGGTTGGATGTGAGTTATTACTTTTTCAACTAAAATAAGTGTGTTTAAAGTCATTTCTGTGCCTGAAATTGGTCAAAATTGAAGATTTTGAGTAAGGAAAACTCAGTAAAAATGGCAATTTTGGTCACTGTGAGGGTTTAAAAAGTGGTTATTCAACATGAGGCCCGATCCAAATGACATTTTGAATCATTTTTGGTAGAGTCCAAAAAATCAATTTTCTGATGAAAAACGATGACCCCGGACCAGTCGAACGTTGAAAAAATGGTCAATATTGATGAAATTTTAACATTTAATCTTTTGACTTTAAATGAAGGTTGGATGTGAGTTATTACTTTTTCAACTAAAATAAGTGTGTTTAAAGTCATTTCTGTGCCTGAAATTGGTCAAAATTGAAGATTTTGAGTAAGCAAAACTCTGTAAAAATGGCAATTTTGGTCACTGTGAGGGTTTAAAAAGTGGTTATTCAACATGAGGCCCGATCTAAATGACATTTTGATTCATTTTTGGAAGAGTCCAAAAAATCTATTTTCTGATGAAAAACGATGACCCCGGACCAGTCGAACATTGAAAAAATGGTCAATATTGATGAAATTTTAACATTTAATCTTTTGACTTTAAATGACGGTTGGATGTGAGTTATTACTTTTTCAACTAAAATAAGTGTGTTTAAAGTCATTTCTGTGCCTGAAATTGGTCAAAATTGAAGATTTTGACTAAGCAAAACTCTGTAAAAATGGCAATTTTGGTCACTGTGAGGGTTTAAAAAGTGGTTATACAACATGAGGCCCGATCCAAATGACATTTTGAATCATTTTTGGTAGAGTGCAAAAAATCAATTTTCTGATGAAAAACAATGACCCCGGACCAGTCGAACGTTGAAAAAATGGTCAATATTGATGAAATTTTAACATTTAATCTTTTGACTTTAAATGACGGTTGGATGTGATTTATTACTTTTTCAACTAAAATAAGTGTGTTTAAAGTCATTTCTGTGCCTGAAATTGGTCAAAATTGAAGATTTTGAGTAAGCAAAACTCTGTAAAAATGGCAATTTTGGTCACTGTGAGGGTTTAAAAAGTGGTTATTCAACATGAGGCCCGATCCAAATGACATTTTGAATCATTTTTGGTAGAGTCCAAAAAATCAATGTTCTGATGAAAAACGATGACCCCGGACCAGTCGAACGTTGAAAAAATGGTCAATATTGATGAAATTTTAACATTTAATCTTTTGACTTTAAATGACGGTTGGATGTGAGTTATTACTTTTTCAACTAAAATAAGTGTGTTTAAAGTCATTTCTGTGCCTGAAATTGGTCAAATTTGAAGCATTTGAGTAAGCAAAACTCTGTAAAAATGGCAATTTTGGTCACTGTGAGGGTTTAAAAAGTGGTTATTCAACATGAGGCCCGATCTAAATGACATTTTGATTCATTTTTGGAAGAGTCCAAAAAATCTATTTTCTGATGAAAAACGATGACCCCGGACCAGTCGAACATTGAAAAAATGGTCAATATTGATGAAATTTTAACATTTAATCTTTTGACTTTAAATGACGGTTGGATGTGAGTTATTACTTTTTCAACTAAAATAAGTGTGTTTAAAGTCATTTCTGTGCCTGAAATTGGTCAAAATTGAAGATTTTGACTAAGCAAAACTCTGTAAAAATGGCAATTTTGGTCACTGTGAGGGTTTAAAAAGTGGTTATTCAACATGAGGCCCGATCCAAATGACATTTTGAATCATTTTTGGTAGAGTGCAAAAAATCAATTTTCTGATGAAAAACAATGACCCCGGACCAGTCGAACGTTGAAAAAATGGTCAATATTGATGAAATTTTAACATTTAATCTTTTGACTTTAAATGACGGTTGGATGTGATTTATTACTTTTTCAACTAAAATAAGTGTGTTTAAAGTCATTTCTGTGCCTGAAATTGGTCATAATTGAAGATTTTGAGTAAGCAAAACTCTGTAAAAATAGCAATTTTGGTCACTGTGAGGGTTTAAAAAGTGGTTATTCAACATGAGGCCCGATCCAAATGACATTTTGAATCATTTTTGGTAGAGTCCAAAAAATCAATTTTCTGATGAAAAACGATGACCCCGGACCAGTCGAACGTTGAAAAAATGGTCAATATTGATGAAATTTTAACATTTAATCTTTTGACTTTAAATGACGGTTGGATGTGAGTTATTACTTTTTCAACTAAAATAAGTGTGTTTAAAGTCATTTCTGTGCCTGAAATTGGTCAAAATTGAAGATTTTGAGTAAGCAAAACTCTGTAAAAATGGCAATTTTGGTCACTGTGAGGGTTTAAAAAGTGGTTATTCAACATGAGGCCCGATCCAAATGACATTTTGAATCATTTTTGGTAGAGTCCAAAAAATCAATTTTCTGATGAAAAACGATGACCCCGGACCAGTCGAACGTTGAAAAAATGGTCAATATTGATGAAATTTTAACATTTAATCTTTTGACTTTAAATGACGGTTGGATGTGAGTTATTACTTTTTCAACTAAAATAAGTGTGTTTAAAGTCATTTCTGTGCCTGAAATTGGTCAAAATTGAAGATTTTGAGTAAGCAAAACTCTGTAAAAATGGCAATTTTGGTCACTGTGAGGGTTTAAAAAGTGGTTATTCAACATGAGGCCCGATCCAAATGACATTTTGAATCATTTTTGGTAGAGTCCAAAAAATCAATTTTCTGATGAAAAACGATGACCCCGGACCAGTCGAACGTTGAAAAAATGGTCAATATTGATTAAATTTTAACATTTAATCTTTTGACTTTAAATGATGGTTGGATGTGAGTTATTACTTTTTCAACTAAAATAAGTGTGTTTAAAGTCATTTCTGTGCCTGAAATTGGTCAAAATTGAAGATTTTGAGTAAGCAAAACTCTGTAAAAATGGCAATTTTGGTCACTGTGAGGGTTTAAAAAGTGGTTATTCAACATGAGGCCCGATCCAAATGACATTTTGAATCATTTTTGGTAGAGTCCAAAAAATCAATTTTCTGATGAAAAACGATGACCCCGGACCAGTCGAACGTTGAAAAAATGGTCAATATTGATGAAATTTTAACATTTAATCTTTTGACTTTAAATGACGGTTGGATGTGAGTTATTACTTTTCCAACTAAAATAAGTGTGTTTAAAGTCATTTCTGTGCCTGAAATTGGTCAAAATTGAAGATTTTGAGTAAGCAAAACTCTGTAAAAATGGCAATTTTGGTCACTGTGAGGGTTTAAAAAGTGGTTATTCAACATGAGGCCCGATCCAAATGACATTTTGAATCATTTTTGGTAGAGTCCAAAAAATCAATTTTCTGATGAAAAACGATGACCCCGGACCAGTCGAACGTTGAAAAAATGGTCAATATTGATGAAATTTTAACATTTAATCTTTTGACTTTAAATGACGGTTGGATGTGAGTTATTACTTTTTCAACTAAAATAAGTGTGTTTAAAGTCATTTCTGTGCCTGAAATTGGTCAAAATTGAAGATTTTGAGTAAGCAAAACTCTGTAAAAATGGCAATTTTGGTCACTGTGAGGGTTTAAAAAGTGGTTATTCAACATGAGGCCCGATCCAAATGACATTTTGAATCATTTTTGGTAGAGTCCAAAAAATCAATGTTCTGATGAAAAACGATGACCCCGGACCAGTCGAACGTTGAAAAAATGGTCAATATTGATGAAATTTTAACATTTAATCTTTTGACTTTAAATGACGGTTGGATGTGAGTTATTACTTTTTCAACTAAAATAAGTGTGTTTAAAGTCATTTCTGTGCCTGAAATTGGTCAAATTTGAAGCATTTGAGTAAGCAAAACTCTGTAAAAATGGCAATTTTGGTCACTGTGAGGGTTTAAAAAGTGGTTATTCAACATGAGGCCCGATCTAAATGACATTTTGATTCATTTTTGGAAGAGTCCAAAAAATCTATTTTCTGATGAAAAACGATGACCCCGGACCAGTCGAACATTGAAAAAATGGTCAATATTGATGAAATTTTAACATTTAATCTTTTGACTTTAAATGACGGTTGGATGTGAGTTATTACTTTTTCAACTAAAATAAGTGTGTTTAAAGTCATTTCTGTGCCTGAAATTGGTCAAAATTGAAGATTTTGACTAAGCAAAACTCTGTAAAAATGGCAATTTTGGTCACTGTGAGGGTTTAAAAAGTGGTTTTTCAACATGAGGCCCGATCCAAATGACATTTTGAATCATTTTTGGTAGAGTGCAAAAAATCAATTTTCTGATGAAAAACAATGACCCCGGACCAGTCGAACGTTGAAAAAATGGTCAATATTGATGAAATTTTAACATTTAATCTTTTGACTTTAAATGACGGTTGGATGTGATTTATTACTTTTTCAACTAAAATAAGTGTGTTTAAAGTCATTTCTGTGCCTGAAATTGGTCATAATTGAAGATTTTGAGTAAGCAAAACTCTGTAAAAATGGCAATTTTGGTCACTGTGAGGGTTTAAAAAGTGGTTATTCAACATGAGGCCCGATCCAAATGACATTTTGAATCATTTTTGGTAGAGTCCAAAAAATCAATTTTCTGATGAAAAACGATGACCCCGGACCAGTCGAACGTTGAAAAAATGGTCAATATTGATGAAATTTTAACATTTAATCTTTTGACTTTAAATGACGGTTGGATGTGAGTTATTACTTTTTCAACTAAAATAAGTGTGTTTAAAGTCATTTCTGTGCCTGAAATTGGTCAAAATTGAAGATTTTGAGTAAGCAAAACTCTGTAAAAATGGCAATTTTGGTCACTGTGAGGGTTTAAAAAGTGGTTATTCAACATGAGGCCCGATCCAAATGACATTTTGAATCATTTTTGGTAGAGTCCAAAAAATCAATTTTCTGATGAAAAACGATGACCCCGGACCAGTCGAACGTTGAAAAAATGGTCAATATTGATGAAATTTTAACATTTAATCTTTTGACTTTAAATGACGGTTGGATGTGAGTTATTACTTTTTCAACTAAAATAAGTGTGTTTAAAGTCATTTCTGTGCCTGAAATTGGTCAAAATTGAAGATTTTGAGTAAGCAAAACTCTGTAAAAATGGCAATTTTGGTCACTGTGAGGGTTTAAAAAGTGGTTATTCAACATGAGGCCCGATCCAAATGACATTTTGAATCATTTTTGGTAGAGTCCAAAAAATCAATTTTCTGATGAAAAACGATGACCCCGGACCAGTCGAACGTTGAAAAAATGGTCAATATTGATTAAATTTTAACATTTAATCTTTTGACTTTAAATGATGGTTGGATGTGAGTTATTACTTTTTCAACTAAAATAAGTGTGTTTAAAGTCATTTCTGTGCCTGAAATTGGTCAAAATTGAAGATTTTGAGTAAGCAAAACTCTGTAAAAATGGCAATTTTGGTCACTGTGAGGGTTTAAAAAGTGGTTATTCAACATGAGGCCCGATCCAAATGACATTTTGAATCATTTTTGGTAGAGTCCAAAAAATCAATGTTCTGATGAAAAACGATGACCCCGGACCAGTCGAACGTTGAAAAAATGGTCAATATTGATGAAATTTTAACATTTAATCTTTTGACTTTAAATGACGGTTGGATGTGAGTTATTACTTTTCCAACTAAAATAAGTGTGTTTAAAGTCATTTCTGTGCCTGAAATTGGTCAAAATTGAAGATTTTGAGTAAGCAAAACTCTGTAAAAATGGCAATTTTGGTCACTGTGAGGGTTTAAAAAGTGGTTATTCAACATGAGGCCCGATCCAAATGACATTTTGAATCATTTTTGGTAGAGTCCAAAAAATCAATTTTCTGATGAAAAACGATGACCCCGGACCAGTCGAACGTTGAAAAAATGGTCAATATTGATGAAATTTTAACATTTAATCTTTTGACTTTAAATGACGGTTGGATGTGAGTTATTACTTTTTCAACTAAAATAAGTGTGTTTAAAGTCATTTCTGTGCCTGAAATTGGTCAAAATTGAAGATTTTGAGTAAGCAAAACTCTGTAAAAATGGCAATTTTGGTCACTGTGAGGGTTTAAAAAGTGGTTATTCAACATGAGGCCCGATCCAAATGACATTTTGAATCATTTTTGGTAGAGTCCAAAAAGTCAATTTTCTGATGAAAAACGATGACCCCGGACCAGTCGAACGTTGAAAAAATGGTCAATATTGATGAAATTTTAACATTTAATCTTTTGACTTTAAATGACGGTTGGATGTGAGTTATTACTTTTTCAACTAAAATAAGTGTGTTTAAAGTCATTTCTGTGCCTGAAATTGGTCAAAATTGAAGATTTTGAGTAAGCAAAACTCTGTAAAAATGGCAATTTTGGTCACTGTGAGGGTTTAAAAAGTGGTTATTCAACATGAGGCCCGATCCAAATGACATTTTGAATCATTTTTGGTAGAGTCCAAAAAATCAATTTTCTGATGAAAAACGATGACCCCGGACCAGTGGAACGTTGAAAAAATGGTCAATATTGATGAAATTTTAACATTTAATCTTTTGACTTTAAATGACGGTTGGATGTGAATTATTACTTTTTCAACTAAAATAAGTGTGTTTAAAGTCATTTCTGTGCCTGAAATTGGTCAAAATTGAAGATTTTGAGTAAGCAAAACTCTGTAAAAATGGCAATTTTGGTCACTGTGAGGGTTTAAAAAGTGGTTATTCAACATGAGGCCTGATCCAAATGACATTTTGAATCATTTTTGGTAGAGTCCAAAAAATCAATTTTCTGATGAAAAACGATGACCCCGCACCAGTCGAACATTGAAAAAATGGTCAATATTGATGACATTTTAACATGTAATCTTTTGACTTTAAATGACGGTTGGATGTGAGTTATTACTTTTTCAACTAAAATAAGTGTATTTAAAGTCATTTCTGTGCCTGAAATTGGTCAAAATTGAAGATTTTGAGTAAGCAAAACTCTGTAAAAATGGCAATTTTGGTCACTGTGAGGGTTTAAAAAGTGGTTATTCAACATGAGGCCTGATCCAAATGACATTTTGAATCATTTTTGGTAGAGTCCAAAAACATCAATTTTCTGATGAAAAACGATGACCCCGGACCAGTCGAACATTGAAAAAATGGTCAATATTGATGAAATTTTAACATTTAATCTTTTGACTTTAAATGACGGTTGGATGTGAGTTATTACTTTTTCAACTAAAATAAGTGTGTTTAAAGTCATTTCTGTGCCTGAAATTGGTCAAAATTGAAGATTTTGAGTAAGCAAAACTCTGTAAAAATGGCAATTTTGGTCACTGTGAGGGTTTAAAAAGTGGTTATTCAACATGAGGCCTGATCCAAATGACATTTTGAATCATTTTTGGTAGAGTCCAAAAACATCAATTTTCTGATGAAAAACGATGACCCCGGACCAGTCGAACATTGAAAAAATGGTCAATATTGATGAAATTTTAACATTTAATCTTTTGACTTTAAATGACGGTTGGATGTGAGTTATTACTTTTTCAACTAAAATAAGTGTGTTTAAAGTCATTTCTGTGCCTGAAATTGGTCAAAATTGAAGATTTTGAGTAAGCAAAACTCTGTAAAAACGGCAATTTTGGTCACTGTGAGGGTTTAAAAAGTGGTTATTCAACATGAGGCCCGATCCAAATGACATTTTGAATCAGTTGTGGAAGAGTCCAAAAAATCAATTTTCTGATAAAAAACGATGACCCCGGACCAGTCGAACGTTGAAAAAATGGTCAATATTGATGAAATTTTAACATTTAATCTTTTGACTTTAAATGACGGTTGGATGTGAGTTATTACTTTTTCAACTAAAATAAGTGTGTTTAAAGTCATTTCTGTGCCTGAAACTGGTCAAAATTGAAGATTTTGAGTAAGCAAAACTCTGTAAAAATGACAATTTTGGTCACTGTGAGGGTTTAAAAAGTGGGTATTCAACATGAGGCCCGATCCAAATGACATTTTGAATCATTTTTGGAAGAGTCCAAAAAATCCATTTTCTGATGAAAAACGATGACCCCGGACCAGTCGAACATTGAAAAAATGATCAATATTGATGAAATTTTAACATTTAATCTTTTGACTTTAAATGACGATTGGATGTGAGTTATTACTTTTTCAACTAAAATAAGTGTGTTTAAAGTCATTTCTGTGCCTGAAATTGGTCAAAATTGAAGATTTTGAGTAAGGAAAACTCAGTAAAAATGGCAATTTTGGTCACTGTGAGGGTTTAAAAAGTGGTTATTCAACATGAGGCCCGATCCAAATGACATTTTGAATCATTTTTGGTAGAGTCCAAAAAATCAATTTTCTGATGAAAAACGATGACCCCGGACCAGTCGAACGTTGAAAAAATGGTCAATATTGATGAAATTTTAACATTTAATCTTTTGACTTTAAATGAAGGTTGGATGTGAGTTATTACTTTTTCAACTAAAATAAGTGTGTTTAAAGTCATTTGTGTGCCTGAAATTGGTCAAAATTGAAGATTTTGAGTAAGCAAAACTCTGTAAAAATTGCAATTTTGGTCACTCTGAGGGTTTAAAAAGTGGTTATTCAACATGAGGCCCGATCTAAATGACATTTTGATTCATTTTTGGAAGAGTCAAAAAAATCTATTTTCTGATGAAAAACGATGACCCCGGACCAGTCGAACATTGAAAAAATGGTCAATATTGATGAAATTTTAACATTTAATCTTTTGACTTTAAATGACGGTTGGATGTGAGTTATTACTTTTTCAACTAAAATAAGTGTGTTTAAAGTCATTTCTGTGCCTGAAATTGGTCAAAATTGAAGATTTTGACTAAGCAAAACTCTGTAAAAATGGCAATTTTGGTCACTGTGAGGGTTTAAAAAGTGGTTATACAACATGAGGCCCGATCCAAATGACATTTTGAATCATTTTTGGTAGAGTGCAAAAAATCAATTTTCTGATGAAAAACAATGACCCCGGACCAGTCGAACGTTGAAAAAATGGTCAATATTGATGAAATTTTAACATTTAATCTTTTGACTTTAAATGACGGTTGGATGTGATTTATTACTTTTTCAACTAAAATAAGTGTGTTTAAAGTCATTTCTGTGCCTGAAATTGGTCAAAATTGAAGATTTTGAGTAAGCAAAACTCTGTAAAAATGGCAATTTTGGTCACTGTGAGGGTTTAAAAAGTGGTTATTCAACATGAGGCCCGATCCAAATGACATTTTGAATCATTTTTGGTAGAGTCCAAAAAATCAATGTTCTGATGAAAAACGATGACCCCGGACCAGTCGAACGTTGAAAAAATGGTCAATATTGATGAAATTTTAACATTTAATCTTTTGACTTTAAATGACGGTTGGATGTGAGTTATTACTTTTTCAACTAAAATAAGTGTGTTTAAAGTCATTTCTGTGCCTGAAATTGGTCAAAATTGAAGATTTTGAGTAAGGAAAACTCAGTAAAAATGGCAATTTTGGTCACTGTGAGGGTTTAAAAAGTGGTTATTCAACATGAGGCCCGATCCAAATGACATTTTGAATCATTTTTGGTAGAGTCCAAAAAATCAATTTTCTGATGAAAAACGATGACCCCGGACCAGTCGAACGTTGAAAAAATGGTCAATATTGATGAAATTTTAACATTTAATCTTTTGACTTTAAATGAAGGTTGGATGTGAGTTATTACTTTTTCAACTAAAATAAGTGTGTTTAAAGTCATTTCTGTGCCTGAAATTGGTCAAAATTGAAGATTTTGAGTAAGCAAAACTCTGTAAAAATGGCAATTTTGGTCACTGTGAGGGTTTAAAAAGTGGTTATTCAACATGAGGCCCGATCTAAATGACATTTTGATTCATTTTTGGAAGAGTCCAAAAAATCTATTTTCTGATGAAAAACGATGACCCCGGACCAGTCGAACATTGAAAAAATGGTCAATATTGATGAAATTTTAACATTTAATCTTTTGACTTTAAATGACGGTTGGATGTGAGTTATTACTTTTTCAACTAAAATAAGTGTGTTTAAAGTCATTTCTGTGCCTGAAATTGGTCAAAATTGAAGATTTTGACTAAGGAAAACTCTGTAAAAATGGCAATTTTGGTCACTGTGAGGGTTTAAAAAGTGGTTATACAACATGAGGCCCGATCCAAATGACATTTTGAATCATTTTTGGTAGAGTGCAAAAAATCAATTTTCTGATGAAAAACAATGACCCCGGACCAGTCGAACGTTGAAAAAATGGTCAATATTGATGAAATTTTAACATTTAATCTTTTGACTTTAAATGACAGTTGGATGTGATTTATTACTTTTTCAACTAAAATAAGTGTGTTTAAAGTCATTTCTGTGCCTGAAATTGGTCAAAATTGAAGATTTTGAGTAAGCAAAACTCTGTAAAAATGGCAATTTTGGTCACTGTGAGGGTTTAAAAAGTGGTTATTCAACATGAGGCCCGATCCAAATGACATTTTGAATCATTTTTGGTAGAGTCCAAAAAATCAATGTTCTGATGAAAAACGATGACCCCGGACCAGTCGAACGTTGAAAAAATGGTCAATATTGATGAAATTTTAACATTTAATCTTTTGACTTTAAATGACGGTTGGATGTGAGTTATTACTTTTTCAACTAAAATAAGTGTGTTTAAAGTCATTTCTGTGCCTGAAATTGGTCAAATTTGAAGCATTTGAGTAAGCAAAACTCTGTAAAAATTGCAATTTTGGTCACTGTGAGGGTTTAAAAAGTGGTTATTCAACATGAGGCCCGATCTAAATGACATTTTGATTCATTTTTGGAAGAGTCCAAAAAATCTATTTTCTGATGAAAAACGATGACCCCGGACCAGTCGAACATTGAAAAAATGGTCAATATTGATGAATTTTTAACATTTAATCTTTTGACTTTAAATGATGGTTGGATGTGAGTTATTACTTTTTCAACTAAAATAAGTGTGTTTAAAGTCATTTCTGTGCCTGAAATTGGTCAAAATTGAAGATTTTGACTAAGCAAAACTCTGTAAAAATGGCAATTTTGGTCACTGTGAGGGTTTAAAAAGTGGTTATTCAACATGAGGCCCGATCCAAATGACATTTTGAATCATTTTTGGTAGAGTGCAAAAAATCAATTTTCTGATGAAAAACAATGACCCCGGACCAGTCGAACGTTGAAAAAATGGTCAATATTGATGAAATTTTAACATTTAATCTTTTGACTTTAAATGACGGTTGGATGTGATTTATTACTTTTTCAACTAAAATAAGTGTGTTTAATGTCATTTCTGTGCCTGAAATTGGTCATAATTGAAGATTTTGAGTAAGCAAAACTCTGTAAAAATGGCAATTTTGGTCACTGTGAGGGTTTAAAAAGTGGTTATTCAACATGAGGCCCGATCCAAATGACATTTTGAATCATTTTTGGTAGAGTCCAAAAAATCAATTTTCTGATGAAAAACGATGACCCCGGACCAGTCGAACGTTGAAAAAATGGTCAATATTGATGAAATTTTAACATTTAATCTTTTGACTTTAAATGACGGTTGGATGTGAGTTATTACTTTTTCAACTAAAATAAGTGTGTTTAAAGTCATTTCTGTGCCTGAAATTGGTCAAAATTGAAGATTTTGAGTAAGCAAAACTCTGTAAAAATGGCAATTTTGGTCACTGTGAGGGTTTAAAAAGTGGTTATTCAACATGAGGCCCGATCCAAATGACATTTTGAATCATTTTTGGTAGAGTCCAAAAAATCAATTTTCTGATGAAAAACGATGACCCCGGACCAGTCGAACGTTGAAAAAATGGTCAATATTGATGAAATTTTAACATTTAATCTTTTGACTTTAAATGACGGTTGGATGTGAGTTATTACTTTTTCAACTAAAATAAGTGTGTTTAAAGTCATTTCTGTGCCTGAAATTGGTCAAAATTGAAGATTTTGAGTAAGCAAAACTCTGTAAAAATGGCAATTTTGGTCACTGTGAGGGTTTAAAAAGTGGTTATTCAACATGAGGCCCGATCCAAATGACATTTTGAATCATTTTTGGTAGAGTCCAAAAAATCAATTTTCTGATGAAAAACGATGACCCCGGACCAGTCGAACGTTGAAAAAATGGTCAATATTGATTAAATTTTAACATTTAATCTTTTGACTTTAAATGATGGTTGGATGTGAGTTATTACTTTTTCAACTAAAATAAGTGTGTTTAAAGTCATTTCTATGCCTGAAATTGGTCAAAATTGAAGATTTTGAGTAAGCAAAACTCTGTAAAAATGGCAATTTTGGTCACTGTGAGGGTTTAAAAAGTGGTTATTCAACATGAGGCCCGATCCAAATGACATTTTGAATCATTTTTGGTAGAGTCCAAAAAATCAATTTTCTGATGAAAAACGATGACCCGGACCAGTCGAACGTTGAAAAAATGGTCAATATTGATGAAATTTTAACATTTAATCTTTTGACTTTAAATGACGGTTGGATGTGAGTTATTACTTTTTCAACTAAAATAAGTGTGTTTAAAGTCATTTCTGTGCCTGAAATTGGTCAAAATTGAAGATTTTGAGTAAGCAAAACTCTGTAAAAATGGCAATTTTGGTCACTGTGAGGGTTTAAAAAGTGGTTATTCAACATGAGGCCCGATCCAAATGACATTTTGAATCATTTTGGTAGAGTCCAAAAAATCAATGTTCTGATGAAAAACGATGACCCCGGACCAGTCGAACGTTGAAAAAATGGTCAATATTGATGAAATTTTAACATTTAATCTTTTGACTTTAAATGACGGTTGGATGTGAGTTATTACTTTTCCAACTAAAATAAGTGTGTTTAAAGTCATTTCTGTGCCTGAAATTGGTCAAAATTGAAGATTTTGAGTAAGCAAAACTCTGTAAAAATGGCAATTTTGGTCACTGTGAGGGTTTAAAAAGTGGTTATTCAACATGAGGCCCGATCCAAATGACATTTTGAATCATTTTTGGTAGAGTCCAAAAAATCAATTTTCTGATGAAAAACGATGACCCCGGACCAGTCGAACGTTGAAAAAATGGTCAATATTGATGAAATTTTAACATTTAATCTTTTGACTTTAAATGACGGTTGGATGTGAGTTATTACTTTTTCAACTAAAATAAGTGTGTTTAAAGTCATTTCTGTGCCTGAAATTGGTCAAAATTGAAGATTTTGAGTAAGCAAAACTCTGTAAAAATGGCAATTTTGGTCACTGTGAGGGTTTAAAAAGTGGTTATTCAACATGAGGCCCGATCCAAATGACATTTTGAATCATTTTTGGTAGAGTCCAAAAAATCAATGTTCTGATGAAAAACGATGACCCCGGACCAGTCGAACGTTGAAAAAATGGTCAATATTGATGAAATTTTAACATTTAATCTTTTGACTTTAAATGACGGTTGGATGTGAGTTATTACTTTTTCAACTAAAATAAGTGTGTTTAAAGTCATTTCTGTGCCTGAAATTGGTCAAATTTGAAGCATTTGAGTAAGCAAAACTCTGTAAAAATGGCAATTTTGGTCACTGTGAGGGTTTAAAAAGTGGTTATTCAACATGAGGCCCGATCTAAATGACATTTTGATTCATTTTTGGAAGAGTCCAAAAAATCTATTTTCTGATGAAAAACGATGACCCCGGACCAGTCGAACATTGAAAAAATGGTCAATATTGATGAAATTTTAACATTTAATCTTTTGACTTTAAATGACGGTTGGATGTGAGTTATTACTTTTTCAACTAAAATAAGTGTGTTTAAAGTCATTTCTGTGCCTGAAATTGGTCAAAATTGAAGATTTTGACTAAGCAAAACTCTGTAAAAATGGCAATTTTGGTCACTGTGAGGGTTTAAAAAGTGGTTATTCAACATGAGGCCCGATCCAAATGACATTTTGATTCATTTTTGGAAGAGTCCAAAAAATCTATTTTCTGATGAAAAACGATGACCCCGGACCAGTCGAACATTGAAAAAATGGTCAATATTGATGAATTTTTAACATTTAATCTTTTGACTTTAAATGATGGTTGGATGTGAGTTATTACTTTTTCAACTAAAATAAGTGTGTTTAAAGTCATTTCTGTGCCTGAAATTGGTCAAAATTGAAGATTTTGACTAAGCAAAACTCTGTAAAAATGGCAATTTTGGTCACTGTGAGGGTTTAAAAAGTGGTTATTCAACATGAGGCCCGATCCAAATGACATTTTGAATCATTTTTGGTAGAGTGCAAAAAATCAATTTTCTGATGAAAAACAATGACCCCGGACCAGTCGAACGTTGAAAAAATGGTCAATATTGATGAAATTTTAACATTTAATCTTTTGACTTTAAATGACGGTTGGATGTGATTTATTACTTTTTCAACTAAAATAAGTGTGTTTAATGTCATTTCTGTGCCTGAAATTGGTCATAATTGAAGATTTTGAGTAAGCAAAACTCTGTAAAAATGGCAATTTTGGTCACTGTGAGGGTTTAAAAAGTGGTTATTCAACATGAGGCCCGATCCAAATGACATTTTGAATCATTTTTGGTAGAGTCCAAAAAATCAATTTTCTGATGAAAAACGATGACCCCGGACCAGTCGAACGTTGAAAAAATGGTCAATATTGATGAAATTTTAACATTTAATCTTTTGACTTTAAATGACGGTTGGATGTGAGTTATTACTTTTTCAACTAAAATAAGTGTGTTTAAAGTCATTTCTGTGCCTGAAATTGGTCAAAATTGAAGATTTTGAGTAAGCAAAACTCTGTAAAAATGGCAATTTTGGTCACTGTGAGGGTTTAAAAAGTGGTTATTCAACATGAGGCCCGATCCAAATGACATTTTGAATCATTTTTGGTAGAGTCCAAAAAATCAATTTTCTGATGAAAAACGATGACCCCGGACCAGTCGAACGTTGAAAAAATGGTCAATATTGATGAAATTTTAACATTTAATCTTTTGACTTTAAATGACGGTTGGATGTGAGTTATTACTTTTTCAACTAAAATAAGTGTGTTTAAAGTCATTTCTGTGCCTGAAATTGGTCAAAATTGAAGATTTTGAGTAAGCAAAACTCTGTAAAAATGGCAATTTTGGTCACTGTGAGGGTTTAAAAAGTGGTTATTCAACATGAGGCCCGATCCAAATGACATTTTGAATCATTTTTGGTAGAGTCCAAAAAATCAATTTTCTGATGAAAAACGATGACCCCGGACCAGTCGAACGTTGAAAAAATGGTCAATATTGATTAAATTTTAACATTTAATCTTTTGACTTTAAATGATGGTTGGATGTGAGTTATTACTTTTTCAACTAAAATAAGTGTGTTTAAAGTCATTTCTATGCCTGAAATTGGTCAAAATTGAAGATTTTGAGTAAGCAAAACTCTGTAAAAATGGCAATTTTGGTCACTGTGAGGGTTTAAAAAGTGGTTATTCAACATGAGGCCCGATCCAAATGACATTTTGAATCATTTTTGGTAGAGTCCAAAAAATCAATTTTCTGATGAAAAACGATGACCCCGGACCAGTCGAACGTTGAAAAAATGGTCAATATTGATGAAATTTTAACATTTAATCTTTTGACTTTAAATGACGGTTGGATGTGAGTTATTACTTTTTCAACTAAAATAAGTGTGTTTAAAGTCATTTCTGTGCCTGAAATTGGTCAAAATTGAAGATTTTGAGTAAGCAAAACTCTGTAAAAATGGCAATTTTGGTCACTGTGAGGGTTTAAAAAGTGGTTATTCAACATGAGGCCCGATCCAAATGACATTTTGAATCATTTTTGGTAGAGTCCAAAAAATCAATGTTCTGATGAAAAACGATGACCCCGGACCAGTCGAACGTTGAAAAAATGGTCAATATTGATGAAATTTTAACATTTAATCTTTTGACTTTAAATGACGGTTGGATGTGAGTTATTACTTTTCCAACTAAAATAAGTGTGTTTAAAGTCATTTCTGTGCCTGAAATTGGTCAAAATTGAAGATTTTGAGTAAGCAAAACTCTGTAAAAATGGCAATTTTGGTCACTGTGAGGGTTTAAAAAGTGGTTATTCAACATGAGGCCCGATCCAAATGACATTTTGAATCATTTTTGGTAGAGTCCAAAAAATCAATTTTCTGATGAAAAACGATGACCCCGGACCAGTCGAACGTTGAAAAAATGGTCAATATTGATGAAATTTTAACATTTAATCTTTTGACTTTAAATGACGGTTGGATGTGAGTTATTACTTTTTCAACTAAAATAAGTGTGTTTAAAGTCATTTCTGTGCCTGAAATTGGTCAAAATTGAAGATTTTGAGTAAGCAAAACTCTGTAAAAATGGCAATTTTGGTCACTGTGAGGGTTTAAAAAGTGGTTATTCAACATGAGGCCCGATCCAAATGACATTTTGAATCATTTTTGGTAGAGTCCAAAAAATCAATGTTCTGATGAAAAACGATGACCCCGGACCAGTCGAACGTTGAAAAAATGGTCAATATTGATGAAATTTTAACATTTAATCTTTTGACTTTAAATGACGGTTGGATGTGAGTTATTACTTTTTCAACTAAAATAAGTGTGTTTAAAGTCATTTCTGTGCCTGAAATTGGTCAAATTTGAAGCATTTGAGTAAGCAAAACTCTGTAAAAATGGCAATTTTGGTCACTGTGAGGGTTTAAAAAGTGGTTATTCAACATGAGGCCCGATCTAAATGACATTTTGATTCATTTTTGGAAGAGTCCAAAAAATCTATTTTCTGATGAAAAACGATGACCCCGGACCAGTCGAACATTGAAAAAATGGTCAATATTGATGAAATTTTAACATTTAATCTTTTGACTTTAAATGACGGTTGGATGTGAGTTATTACTTTTTCAACTAAAATAAGTGTGTTTAAAGTCATTTCTGTGCCTGAAATTGGTCAAAATTGAAGATTTTGACTAAGCAAAACTCTGTAAAAATGGCAATTTTGGTCACTGTGAGGGTTTAAAAAGTGGTTATTCAACATGAGGCCCGATCCAAATGACATTTTGAATCATTTTTGGTAGAGTGCAAAAAATCAATTTTCTGATGAAAAACAATGACCCCGGACCAGTCGAACGTTGAAAAAATGGTCAATATTGATGAAATTTTAACATTTAATCTTTTGACTTTAAATGACGGTTGGATGTGATTTATTACTTTTTCAACTAAAATAAGTGTGTTTAAAGTCATTTCTGTGCCTGAAATTGGTCATAATTGAAGATTTTGAGTAAGCAAAACTCTGTAAAAATGGCAATTTTGGTCACTGTGAGGGTTTAAAAAGTGGTTATTCAACATGAGGCCCGATCCAAATGACATTTTGAATCATTTTTGGTAGAGTCCAAAAAATCAATTTTCTGATGAAAAACGATGACCCCGGACCAGTCGAACGTTGAAAAAATGGTCAATATTGATGAAATTTTAACATTTAATCTTTTGACTTTAAATGACGGTTGGATGTGAGTTATTACTTTTTCAACTAAAATAAGTGTGTTTAAAGTCATTTCTGTGCCTGAAATTGGTCAAAATTGAAGATTTTGAGTAAGCAAAACTCTGTAAAAATGGCAATTTTGGTCACTGTGAGGGTTTAAAAAGTGGTTATTCAACATGAGGCCTGATCCAAATGACATTTTGAATCATTTTTGGTAGATTCCAAAAAATCAATTTTCTGATGAAAAACGATGACCCCGGACCAGTCGAACGTTGAAAAAATGGTCAATATTGATGAAATTTTAACATTTAATCTTTTGACTTTAAATGACGGTTGGATGTGAGTTATTACTTTTTCAACTAAAATAAGTGTGTTTAAAGTCATTTCTGTGCCTGAAATTGGTCAAAATTGAAGATTTTGAGTAAGCAAAACTCTGTAAAAATGGCAATTTTGGTCACTGTGAGGGTTTAAAAAGTGGATATTCAACATGAGGCCCGATCCAAATGACATTTTGAATCATTTTTGGTAGAGTCCAAAAAATCAATTTTCTGATGAAAAACGATGACCCCGGACCAGTCGAACGTTGAAAAAATGGTCAATATTGATTAAATTTTAACATTTAATCTTTTGACTTTAAATGATGGTTGGATGTGAGTTATTACTTTTTCAACTAAAATAAGTGTGTTTAAAGTCATTTCTGTGCCTGAAATTGGTCAAAATTGAAGATTTTGAGTAAGCAAAACTCTGTAAAAATGGCAATTTTGGTCACTGTGAGGGTTTAAAAAGTGGTTATTCAACATGAGGCCCGATCCAAATGACATTTTGAATCATTTTTGGTAGAGTCCAAAAAATCAATTTTCTGATGAAAAACGATGACCCCGGACCAGTCGAACGTTGAAAAAATGGTCAATATTGATGAAATTTTAACATTTAATCTTTTGACTTTAAATGACGGTTGGATGTGAGTTATTACTTTTTCAACTAAAATAAGTGTGTTTAAAGTCATTTCTGTGCCTGAAATTGGTCAAAATTGAAGATTTTGAGTAAGCAAAACTCTGTAAAAATGGCAATTTTGGTCACTGTGAGGGTTTAAAAAGTGGTTATTCAACATGAGGCCCGATCCAAATGACATTTTGAATCATTTTTGGTAGAGTCCAAAAAATCAATGTTCTGATGAAAAACGATGACCCCGGACCAGTCGAACGTTGAAAAAATGGTCAATATTGATGAAATTTTAACATTTAATCTTTTGACTTTAAATGATGGTTGGATGTGAGTTATTACTTTTTCAACTAAAATAAGTGTGTTTAAAGTCATTTCTGTGCCTGAAATTGGTCAAAATTGAAGATTTTGAGTAAGCAAAACTCTGTAAAAATGGCAATTTTGGTCACTGTGAGGGTTTAAAAAGTGGTTATTCAACATGAGGCCCGATCCAAATGACATTTTGAATCATTTTTGGTAGAGTCCAAAAAATCAATTTTCTGATGAAAAACGATGACCCCGGACCAGTCGAACGTTGAAAAAATGGTCAATATTGATGAAATTTTAACATTTAATCTTTTGACTTTAAATGACGGTTGGATGTGAGTTATTACTTTTTCAACTAAAATAAGTGTGTTTAAAGTCATTTCTGTGCCTGAAATTGGTCAAAATTGAAGATTTTGAGTAAGCAAAACTCTGTAAAAATGGCAATTTTGGTCACTGTGAGGGTTTAAAAAGTGGTTATTCAACATGAGGCCCGATCCAAATGACATTTTGAATCATTTTTGGTAGAGTCCAAAAAATCAATGTTCTGATGAAAAACGATGACCCCGGACCAGTCGAACGTTGAAAAAATGGTCAATATTGATGAAATTTTAACATTTAATCTTTTGACTTTAAATGACGGTTGGATGTGAGTTATTACTTTTCCAACTAAAATAAGTGTGTTTAAAGTCATTTCTGTGCCTGAAATTGGTCAAAATTGAAGATTTTGAGTAAGCAAAACTCTGTAAAAATGGCAATTTTGGTCACTGTGAGGGTTTAAAAAGTGGTTATTCAACATGAGGCCCGATCCAAATGACATTTTGAATCATTTTTGGTAGAGTCCAAAAAATCAATTTTCTGATGAAAAACGATGACCCCGGACCAGTCGAACGTTGAAAAAATGGTCAATATTGATGAAATTTTAACATTTAATCTTTTGACTTTAAATGACGGTTGGATGTGAGTTATTACTTTTTCAACTAAAATAAGTGTGTTTAAAGTCATTTCTGTGCCTGAAATTGGTCAAAATTGAAGATTTTGAGTAAGCAAAACTCTGTAAAAATGGCAATTTTGGTCACTGTGAGGGTTTAAAAAGTGGTTATTCAACATGAGGCCCGATCCAAATGACATTTTGAATCATTTTTGGTAGAGTCCAAAAAATCAATGTTCTGATGAAAAACGATGACCCCGGACCAGTCGAACGTTGAAAAAATGGTCAATATTGATGAAATTTTAACATTTAATCTTTTGACTTTAAATGACGGTTGGATGTGAGTTATTACTTTTTCAACTAAAATAAGTGTGTTTAAAGTCATTTCTGTGCCTGAAATTGGTCAAATTTGAAGCATTTGAGTAAGCAAAACTCTGTAAAAATGGCAATTTTGGTCACTGTGAGGGTTTAAAAAGTGGTTATTCAACATGAGGCCCGATCTAAATGACATTTTGATTCATTTTTGGAAGAGTCCAAAAAATCTATTTTCTGATGAAAAACGATGACCCCGGACCAGTCGAACATTGAAAAAATGGTCAATATTGATGAAATTTTAACATTTAATCTTTTGACTTTAAATGACGGTTGGATGTGAGTTATTACTTTTTCAACTAAAATAAGTGTGTTTAAAGTCATTTCTGTGCCTGAAATTGGTCAAAATTGAAGATTTTGACTAAGCAAAACTCTGTAAAAATGGCAATTTTGGTCACTGTGAGGGTTTAAAAAGTGGTTATTCAACATGAGGCCCGATCCAAATGACATTTTGAATCATTTTTGGTAGAGTGCAAAAAATCAATTTTCTGATGAAAAACAATGACCCCGGACCAGTCGAACGTTGAAAAAATGGTCAATATTGATGAAATTTTAACATTTAATCTTTTGACTTTAAATGACGGTTGGATGTGATTTATTACTTTTTCAACTAAAATAAGTGTGTTTAAAGTCATTTCTGTGCCTGAAATTGGTCATAATTGAAGATTTTGAGTAAGCAAAACTCTGTAAAAATGGCAATTTTGGTCACTGTGAGGGTTTAAAAAGTGGTTATTCAACATGAGGCCCGATCCAAATGACATTTTGAATCATTTTTGGTAGAGTCCAAAAAATCAATTTTCTGATGAAAAACGATGACCCCGGACCAGTCGAACGTTGAAAAAATGGTCAATATTGATGAAATTTTAACATTTAATCTTTTGACTTTAAATGACGGTTGGATGTGAGTTATTACTTTTTCAACTAAAATAAGTGTGTTTAAAGTCATTTCTGTGCCTGAAATTGGTCAAAATTGAAGATTTTGAGTAAGCAAAACTCTGTAAAAATGGCAATTTTGGTCACTGTGAGGGTTTAAAAAGTGGTTATTCAACATGAGGCCCGATCCAAATGACATTTTGAATCATTTTTGGTAGAGTCCAAAAAATCAATTTTCTGATGAAAAACGATGACCCCGGACCAGTCGAACGTTGAAAAAATGGTCAATATTGATGAAATTTTAACATTTAATCTTTTGACTTTAAATGACGGTTGGATGTGAGTTATTACTTTTTCAACTAAAATAAGTGTGTTTAAAGTCATTTCTGTGCCTGAAATTGGTCAAAATTGAAGATTTTGAGTAAGCAAAACTCTGTAAAAATGGCAATTTTGGTCACTGTGAGGGTTTAAAAAGTGGTTATTCAACATGAGGCCCGATCCAAATGACATTTTGAATCATTTTTGGTAGAGTCCAAAAAATCAATTTTCTGATGAAAAACGATGACCCCGGACCAGTCGAACGTTGAAAAAATGGTCAATATTGATTAAATTTTAACATTTAATCTTTTGACTTTAAATGATGGTTGGATGTGAGTTATTACTTTTTCAACTAAAATAAGTGTGTTTAAAGTCATTTCTGTGCCTGAAATTGGTCAAAATTGAAGATTTTGAGTAAGCAAAACTCTGTAAAAATGGCAATTTTGGTCACTGTGAGGGTTTAAAAAGTGGTTATTCAACATGAGGCCCGATCCAAATGACATTTTGAATCATTTTTGGTAGAGTCCAAAAAATCAATTTTCTGATGAAAAACGATGACCCCGGACCAGTCGAACGTTGAAAAAATGGTCAATATTGATGAAATTTTAACATTTAATCTTTTGACTTTAAATGACGGTTGGATGTGAGTTATTACTTTTTCAACTAAAATAAGTGTGTTTAAAGTCATTTCTGTGCCTGAAATTGGTCAAAATTGAAGATTTTGAGTAAGCAAAACTCTGTAAAAATGGCAATTTTGGTCACTGTGAGGGTTTAAAAAGTGGTTATTCAACATGAGGCCCGATCCAAATGACATTTTGAATCATTTTTGGTAGAGTCCAAAAAATCAATGTTCTGATGAAAAACGATGACCCCGGACCAGTCGAACGTTGAAAAAATGGTCAATATTGATGAAATTTTAACATTTAATCTTTTGACTTTAAATGACGGTTGGATGTGAGTTATTACTTTTCCAACTAAAATAAGTGTGTTTAAAGTCATTTCTGTGCCTGAAATTGGTCAAAATTGAAGATTTTGAGTAAGCAAAACTCTGTAAAAATGGCAATTTTGGTCACTGTGAGGGTTTAAAAAGTGGTTATTCAACATGAGGCCCGATCCAAATGACATTTTGAATCATTTTTGGTAGAGTCCAAAAAATCAATTTTCTGATGAAAAACGATGACCCCGGACCAGTCGAACGTTGAAAAAATGGTCAATATTGATGAAATTTTAACATTTAATCTTTTGACTTTAAATGACGGTTGGATGTGAGTTATTACTTTTTCAACTAAAATAAGTGTGTTTAAAGTCATTTCTGTGCCTGAAATTGGTCAAAATTGAAGATTTTGAGTAAGCAAAACTCTGTAAAAATGGCAATTTTGGTCACTGTGAGGGTTTAAAAAGTGGTTATTCAACATGAGGCCCGATCCAAATGACATTTTGAATCATTTTTGGTAGAGTCCAAAAAGTCAATTTTCTGATGAAAAACGATGACCCCGGACCAGTCGAACGTTGAAAAAATGGTCAATATTGATGAAATTTTAACATTTAATCTTTTGACTTTAAATGACGGTTGGATGTGAGTTATTACTTTTTCAACTAAAATAAGTGTGTTTAAAGTCATTTCTGTGCCTGAAATTGGTCAAAATTGAAGATTTTGAGTAAGCAAAACTCTGTAAAAATGGCAATTTTGGTCACTGTGAGGGTTTAAAAAGTGGTTATTCAACATGAGGCCTGATCCAAATGACATTTTGAATCATTTTTGGTAGAGTCCAAAAACATCAATTTTCTGATGAAAAACGATGACCCCGGACCAGTCGAACGTTGAAAAAATGGTCAATATTGATGAAATTTTAACATTTAATCTTTTGACTTTAAATGACGGTTGGATGTGAGTTATTACTTTTTCAACTAAAATAAGTGTGTTTAAAGTCATTTCTGTGCCTGAAATTGGTCAAAATTGAAGATTTTGAGTAAGCAAAAGTCTGTAAAAACGGCAATTTTGGTCACTGTGAGGGTTTAAAAAGTGGTTATTCAACATGAGGCCCGATCCAAATGACATTTTGAATCAGTTTTGGAAGAGTCCAAAAAATCAATTTTCTGATAAAAAACGATGACCCCGGACCAGTCGAACGTTGAAAAAATGGTCAATATTGATGAATTTTAACATTTAATCTTTTGACTTTAAATGACGGTTGGATGTGAGTTATTACTTTTTCAACTAAAATAAGTGTGTTTAAAGTCATTTCTGTGCCTGAAACTGGTCAAAATTGAAGATTTTGAGTAAGCAAAACTCTGTAAAAATGACAATTTTGGTCACTGTGAGGGTTTAAAAAGTGGGTATTCAAAATGAGGCCCGATCCAAATGACATTTTGAATCATTTTTGGAAGAGTCCAAAAAATCCATTTTCTGATGAAAAACGATGACCCCGGACCAGTCGAACGTTGAAAAAATGGTCAATATTGATGAAATTTTAACATTTAATCTTTTGACTTTAAATGAAGGTTGGATGTGAGTTATTACTTTTTCAACTAAAATAAGTGTGTTTAAAGTAATTTCTGTGCCTGAAATTGGTCAAAATTGAAGATTTTGAGTAAGCAAAACTCTGTAAAAATGGCAATTTTGGTAACTGTGAGGGTTTAAAAAGTGGTTATTCAACATGAGGCCCGATCCAAATGACATTTTGAATCATTTTTGGTAGAGTCCAAAAAATCAATTTTCTGATGAAAAACGATGACCCCGGACCAGTCGAACGTTGAAAAAATGGTCAATATTGATGAAATTTTAACATTTAATCTTTTGACTTTAAATGATGGTTGGATGTGAGTTATAACTTTTTCAACTAAAATAAGTGTGTTTAAAGTCATTTCTGTGCCTGAAATTGGTCAAAATTGAAGATTTTGAGTAAGCAAAACTCTGTAAAAATGGCAATTTTGGTCACTGTGAGGGTTTAAAAAGTGGTCATTCAACATGCGGCCCGATCCAAATGACATTTTGAATCACTTTTGGTAGAGTCCAAAAAATCAATTTTCTGATGAAAAACGATGACCCCGCACCAGTCGAACGTTGAAAAAATGGTCAATATTGATGACATTTTAACATGTAATCTTTTGACTTTAAATGACGGTTGGATGTGAGTTATTACTTTTTCAACTAAAATAAGTGTATTTAAAGTCATTTCTGTGCCTGAAATTGGTCAAAATTGAAGATTTTGAGTAAGCAAAACTCTGTAAAAATGGCAATTTTGGTCACTGTGAGGGTTTAAAAAGTGGTTATTCAACATGAGGCCCGATCCAAATGACATTTTGAATCATTTTTGGTAGAGTCCAAAAAATCAATTTTCTGATGAAAAACGATGACCCCGGACCGGTCGAACGTTGAAAAAATGGTCAATATTGATGAAATTTTAACATTTAATCTTTTGACTTTAAATGAAGGTTGGATGTGAGTTATTACTTTTTCAACTAAAATAAGTGTGTTTAAAGTCATTTCTGTGCCTGAAATTGGTCAAAATTGAAGATTTTGAGTAAGCAAAACTCTGTAAAAATGGCAATTTTGGTCACTGTGAGGGTTTAAAAAGTGGTTATTCAACATGAGGCCCGATCCAAATGACATTTTGAATCATTTTTGGTAGAGTGCAAAAAATCAATTTTCTGATGAAAAACAATGACCCCGGACCAGTCGAACGTTGAAAAAATGGTCAATATTGATGAAATTTTAACATTTAATCTTTTGACTTTAAATGACGGTTGGATGTGATTTATTACTTTTTCAACTAAAATAAGTGTGTTTAAAGTCATTTCTGTGCCTGAAATTGGTCAAAATTGAAGATTTTGAGTAAGCAAAACTCTGTAAAAATGGCAATTTTGGTCACTGTGAGGGTTTAAAAAGTGGTTATTCAACATGAGGCCCGATCCAAATGACATTTTGAATCATTTTTGGTAGAGTCCAAAAAATCAATTTTCTGATGAAAAACGATGACCCCGGACCAGTCGAACGTTGAAAAAATGGTCAATATTGATGAAATTTTAACATTTAATCTTTTGACTTTAAATGACGGTTGGATGTGAGTTATTACTTTTTCAACTAAAATAAGTGTGTTTAAAGTCATTTCTGTGCCTGAAATTGGTCAAAATTGAAGATTTTGAGTAAGCAAAACTCTGTAAAAATGGCAATTTTGGTCACTGTGAGGGTTTAAAAAGTGGTTATTCAACATGAGGCCCGATCCAAATGACATTTTGAATCATTTTTGGTAGAGTCCAAAAAATCAATTTTCTGATGAAAAACGATGACCCCGGACCAGTCGAACGTTGAAAAAATGGTCAATATTGATGAAATTTTAACATTTAATCTTTTGACTTTAAATGACGGTTGGATGTGAGTTATTACTTTTTCAACTAAAATAAGTGTGTTTAAAGTCATTTCTGTGCCTGAAATTGGTCAAAATTGAAGATTTTGAGTAAGCAAAACTCTGTAAAAATGGCAATTTTGGTCACTGTGAGGGTTTAAAAAGTGGTTATTCAACATGAGGCCCGATCCAAATGACATTTTGAATCATTTTTGGTAGAGTCCAAAAAATCAATTTTCTGATGAAAAACGATGACCCCGGACCAGTCGAACGTTGAAAAAATGGTCAATATTGATGAAATTTTAACATTTAATCTTTTGACTTTAAATGACGGTTGGATGTGAGTTATTACTTTTTCAACTAAAATAAGTGTGTTTAAAGTCATTTCTGTGCCTGAAATTGGTCAAAATTGAAGATTTTGAGTAAGCAAAACTCTGTAAAAATGGCAATTTGGTCACTGTGAGGGTTTAAAAAGTGGTTATTCAACATGAGGCCCGATCCAAATGACATTTTGAATCATTTTTGGTAGAGTCCAAAAAATCAATTTTCTGATGAAAAACGATGACCCCGGACCAGTCGAACGTTGAAAAAATGGTCAATATTGATTAAATTTTAACATTTAATCTTTTGACTTTAAATGATGGTTGGATGTGAGTTATTACTTTTTCAACTAAAATAAGTGTGTTTAAAGTCATTTCTGTGCCTGAAATTGGTCAAAATTGAAGATTTTGAGTAAGCAAAACTCTGTAAAAATGGCAATTTTGGTCACTGTGAGGGTTTAAAAAGTGGTTATTCAACATGAGGCCCGATCCAAATGACATTTTGAATCATTTTTGGTAGAGTCCAAAAAATCAATTTTCTGATGAAAAACGATGACCCCGGACCAGTCGAACGTTGAAAAAATGGTCAATATTGATGAAATTTTAACATTTAATCTTTTGACTTTAAATGACGGTTGGATGTGAGTTATTACTTTTTCAACTAAAATAAGTGTGTTTAAAGTCATTTCTGTGCCTGAAATTGGTCAAAATTGAAGATTTTGAGTAAGCAAAACTCTGTAAAAATGGCAATTTTGGTCACTGTGAGGGTTTAAAAAGTGGTTATTCAACATGAGGCCCGATCCAAATGACATTTTGAATCATTTTTGGTAGAGTCCAAAAAATCAATGTTCTGATGAAAAACGATGACCCCGGACCAGTCGAACGTTGAAAAAATGGTCAATATTGATGAAATTTTAACATTTAATCTTTTGACTTTAAATGACGGTTGGATGTGAGTTATTACTTTTCCAACTAAAATAAGTGTGTTTAAAGTCATTTCTGTGCCTGAAATTGGTCAAAATTGAAGATTTTGAGTAAGCAAAACTCTGTAAAAATGGCAATTTTGGTCACTGTGAGGGTTTAAAAAGTGGTTATTCAACATGAGGCCCGATCCAAATGACATTTTGAATCATTTTTGGTAGAGTCCAAAAAATCAATTTTCTGATGAAAAACGATGACCCCGGACCAGTCGAACGTTGAAAAAATGGTCAATATTGATGAAATTTTAACATTTAATCTTTTGACTTTAAATGACGGTTGGATGTGAGTTATTACTTTTTCAACTAAAATAAGTGTGTTTAAAGTCATTTCTGTGCCTGAAATTGGTCAAAATTGAAGATTTTGAGTAAGCAAAACTCTGTAAAAATGGCAATTTTGGTCACTGTGAGGGTTTAAAAAGTGGTTATTCAACATGAGGCCCGATCCAAATGACATTTTGAATCATTTTTGGTAGAGTCCAAAAAGTCAATTTTCTGATGAAAAACGATGACCCCGGACCAGTCGAACGTTGAAAAAATGGTCAATATTGATGAAATTTTAACATTTAATCTTTTGACTTTAAATGACGGTTGGATGTGAGTTATTACTTTTTCAACTAAAATAAGTGTGTTTAAAGTCATTTCTGTGCCTGAAATTGGTCAAAATTGAAGATTTTGAGTAAGCAAAACTCTGTAAAAATGGCAATTTTGGTCACTGTGAGGGTTTAAAAAGTGGTTATTCAACATGAGGCCTGATCCAAATGACATTTTGAATCATTTTTGGTAGAGTCCAAAAACATCAATTTTCTGATGAAAAACGATGACCCCGGACCAGTCGAACGTTGAAAAAATGGTCAATATTGATGAAATTTTAACATTTAATCTTTTGACTTTAAATGACGGTTGGATGTGAGTTATTACTTTTTCAACTAAAATAAGTGTGTTTAAAGTCATTTCTGTGCCTGAAATTGGTCAAAATTGAAGATTTTGAGTAAGCAAAAGTCTGTAAAAACGGCAATTTTGGTCACTGTGAGGGTTTAAAAAGTGGTTATTCAACATGAGGCCCGATCCAAATGACATTTTGAATCAGTTTTGGAAGAGTCCAAAAAATCAATTTTCTGATAAAAAACGATGACCCCGGACCAGTCGAACGTTGAAAAAATGGTCAATATTGATGAATTTTAACATTTAATCTTTTGACTTTAAATGACGGTTGGATGTGAGTTATTACTTTTTCAACTAAAATAAGTGTGTTTAAAGTCATTTCTGTGCCTGAAACTGGTCAAAATTGAAGATTTTGAGTAAGCAAAACTCTGTAAAAATGACAATTTTGGTCACTGTGAGGGTTTAAAAAGTGGGTATTCAAAATGAGGCCCGATCCAAATGACATTTTGAATCATTTTTGGAAGAGTCCAAAAAATCCATTTTCTGATGAAAAACGATGACCCCGGACCAGTCGAACGTTGAAAAAATGGTCAATATTGATGAAATTTTAACATTTAATCTTTTGACTTTAAATGAAGGTTGGATGTGAGTTATTACTTTTTCAACTAAAATAAGTGTGTTTAAAGTAATTTCTGTGCCTGAAATTGGTCAAAATTGAAGATTTTGAGTAAGCAAAACTCTGTAAAAATGGCAATTTTGGTCACTGTGAGGGTTTAAAAAGTGGTTATTCAACATGAGGCCCGATCCAAATGACATTTTGAATCATTTTTGGTAGAGTCCAAAAAATCAATTTTCTGATGAAAAACGATGACCCCGGACCAGTCGAACGTTGAAAAAATGGTCAATATTGATGAAATTTTAACATTTAATCTTTTGACTTTAAATGACGGTTGGATGTGAGTTATTACTTTTTCAACTAAAATAAGTGTGTTTAAAGTCATTTCTGTGCCTGAAATTGGTCAAAATTGAAGATTTTGAGTAAGCAAAACTCTGTAAAAATGGCAATTTTGGTCACTGTGAGGGTTTAAAAAGTGGTTATTCAACATGAGGCCCGATCCAAATGACATTTTGAATCATTTTTGGTAGAGTCCAAAAAATCAATGTTCTGATGAAAAACGATGACCCCGGACCAGTCGAACGTTGAAAAAATGGTCAATATTGATGAAATTTTAACATTTAATCTTTTGACTTTAAATGACGGTTGGATGTGAGTTATTACTTTTCCAACTAAAATAAGTGTGTTTAAAGTCATTTCTGTGCCTGAAATTGGTCAAAATTGAAGATTTTGAGTAAGCAAAACTCTGTAAAAATGGCAATTTTGGTCACTGTGAGGGTTTAAAAAGTGGTTATTCAACATGAGGCCCGATCCAAATGACATTTTGAATCATTTTTGGTAGAGTCCAAAAAATCAATTTTCTGATGAAAAACGATGACCCCGGACCAGTCGAACGTTGAAAAAATGGTCAATATTGATGACATTTTAACATTTAATCTTTTGACTTTAAATGACGGTTGGATGTGAGTTATTACTTTTTCAACTAAAATAAGTGTGTTTAAAGTCATTTCTGTGCCTGAAATTGGTCAAAATTGAAGATTTTGAGTAAGCAAAACTCTGTAAAAATGGCAATTTTGGTCACTGTGAGGGTTAAAAAGTGGTTATTCAACATGAGGCCCGATCCAAATGACATTTTGAATCATTTTTGGTAGAGTCCAAAAAGTCAATTTTCTGATGAAAAACGATGACCCCGGACCAGTCGAACGTTGAAAAAATGGTCAATATTGATGAAATTTTAACATTTAATCTTTTGACTTTAAATGACGGTTGGATGTGAGTTATTACTTTTTCAACTAAAATAAGTGTGTTTAAAGTCAATTTCTGTGCCTGAATTGGTCAAAATTGAAGATTTTGAGTAAGCAAAACTCTGTAAAAATGGCAATTTTGGTCACTGTGAGGGTTTAAAAAGTGGTTATTCAACATGAGGCCTGATCCAAATGACATTTTGAATCATTTTTGGTAGAGTCCAAAACATCAATTTTCTGATGAAAAACGATGACCCCGGACCAGTCGAACGTTGAAAAAATGGTCAATATTGATGAAATTTTAACATTTAATCTTTTGACTTTAAATGACGGTTGGATGTGAGTTATTACTTTTCAACTAAATAAGTGTGTTTAAAGTCATTTCTGTGCCTGAAATTGGTCAAAATTGAAGATTTTGAGTAAGCAAAAGTCTGTAAAAACGGCAATTTTGGTCACTGTGAGGGTTTAAAAAGTGGGTTATTCAACATGAGGCCCGATCCAAATGACATTTTGAATCAGTTTTGGAAGAGTCCAAAAAATCAATTTTCTGATAAAAAACGATGACCCCCGGACCAGTCGAACGTTGAAAAAATGGTCAATATTGATGAATTTTAACATTTAATCTTTTGACTTTAAATGACGGTTGGATGTGAGTTATTACTTTTTCAACTAAAATAAGTGTGTTTAAAGTCATTTCTGTGCCTGAAACTGGTCAAATTGAAGATTTTGAGTAAGCAAAACTCTGTAAAAATGACAATTTTGGTCACTGTGAGGGTTTAAAAAGTGGGTATTCAAAATGAGGCCCGATCCAAATGACATTTTGAATCATTTTTGGAAGAGTCCAAAAAATCCATTTTCTGATGAAAAACGATGACCCCGGACCAGTCGAACGTTGAAAAAATGGTCAATATTGATGAAATTTTAACATTTAATCTTTTTGACTTTAAATGAAGGTTGGATGTGAGTTATTACTTTTTCAACTAAAATAAGTGTGTTTAAAGTAATTTCTGTGCCTGAAATTGGTCAAAATTGAAGATTTTGAGTAAGCAAAACTCTGTAAAAATGGCAATTTTGGTAACTGTGAGGGTTTAAAAAGTGGTTATTCAACATGAGGCCCGATCCAAATGACATTTTGAATCATTTTTGGTAGAGTCCAAAAAATCAATTTTCTGATGAAAAACGATGACCCCGGACCAGTCGAACGTTGAAAAATGGTCAATATTGATGAAATTTTAACATTTAATCTTTTGACTTTAAATGATGGTTGGATGTGAGTTATAACTTTTTCAACTAAAATAAGTGTGTTTAAAGTCATTTCTGTGCCTGAAATTGGTCAAAATTGAAGATTTTGAGTAAGCAAAACTCTGTAAAAATGGCAATTTTGGTCACTGTGAGGGTTTAAAAAGTGGTCATTCAACATGCGGCCCGATCCAAATGACATTTTGAATCACTTTTGGTAGAGTCCAAAAAATCAATTTTCTGATGAAAAACGATGACCCCGCACCAGTCGAACGTTGAAAAATGGTCAATATTGATGACATTTTAACATGTAATCTTTTGACTTTAAATGACGGTTGGATGTGAGTTATTACTTTTTCAACTAACAATAAGTGTATTTAAAGTCATTTCTGTGCCTGAAATTGGTCAAAATGAAGATTTTGAGTAAGCAAAACTCTGTAAAATGGCAATTTTGGTCACTGTGAGGGTTTAAAAAGTGGTTATTCAACATGAGGCCCGATCCAAATGACATTTTGAATCATTTTTGGTAGAGTCCAAAAATCAATTTTCTGATGAAAAACGATGACCCCGGACCGGTCGAACGTTGAAAAAATGGTCAATATTGATGAAATTTTAACATTAATCTTTTGACTTTAAATGAAGGTTGGATGTGAGTTATTACTTTTTCAACTAAAATAAGTGTGTTTAAAGTCATTTCTGTGCCTGAAATTGGTCAAAATTGAAGATTTTGAGTAAGCAAAACTCTGTAAAAATGGCAATTTTGGTCACTGTGAGGGTTTAAAAAGTGGTTATTCAACATGAGGCCCGATCCAAATGACATTTTGAATCATTTTTGGTAGAGTGCAAAAAATCAATTTTCTGATGAAAAACAATGACCCCCGGACCAGTCGAACGTTGAAAAAATGGTCAATATTGATGAAATTTTAACATTTAATCTTTTGACTTTAAATGACGGTTGGATGTGATTTTATTACTTTTTCAACTAAAATAAGTGTGTTTAAAGTCATTTCTGTGCCTGAAATTGGTCAAAATTGAAGATTTTGAGTAAGCAAAACTCTGTAAAAATGGCAATTTTGGTCACTGTGAGGGTTAAAAAGTGGTTATTCAACATGAGGCCCGATCCAAATGACATTTTGAATCATTTTGGTAGAGTCCAAAAAATCAATTTTCTGATGAAAAACGATGACCCCGGACCAGTCGAACGTTGAAAAAATGGTCAATATTGATGAAATTTTAACATTTAATCTTTTGACTTTAAATGACGGTTGGATGTGAGTTATTACTTTTTCAACTAAAATAAGTGTGTTTAAAGTCATTTCTGTGCCTGAAATTGGTCAAAATTGAAGATTTTGAGTAAGCAAAACTCTGTAAAATGGCAATTTTGGTCACTGTGAGGGTTTAAAAAGTGGTTATTCAACATGAGGCCCGATCCAAATGACATTTTGAATCATTTTTGGTAGAGTCCAAAAATCAATTTTCTGATGAAAAACGATGACCCCGGACCAGTCGAACGTTGAAAAAATGGTCAATATTGATGAAATTTTAACATTTATCTTTTGACTTTAAATGACGGTTGGATGTGAGTTATTACTTTTTCAACTAAAATAAGTGTGTTTAAAGTCATTTCTGTGCCTGAAATTGGTCAAAATTGAAGATTTTGAGTAAGCAAAACTCTGTTAAAATGGCAATTTTGGTCACTGTGAGGGTTTAAAAAGTGGTTATTCAACATGAGGCCCGATCCAAATGACATTTTGAATCATTTTTGGTAGAGTCCAAAAAATCAATTTTCTGATGAAAAACGATGACCCCGGACCAGTCGAACGTTGAAAAATGGTCAATATTGATGAAATTTTAACATTTAATCTTTTGACTTTAAATGACGGTTGGATGTGAGTTATTACTTTTTCAACTAAAATAAGTGTGTTTAAAGTCATTTCTGTGCCTGAAATTGGTCAAAATTGAAGATTTTGAGTAAGCAAACTCTGTAAAAATGGCAATTTTGGTCACTGTGAGGGTTTAAAAAGTGGTTATTCAACATGAGGCCCGATCCAAATGACATTTTGAATCATTTTTGGTAGAGTCCAAAAAATCAATTTTCTGATGAAAAACGATGACCCCGGACCAGTCGAACGTTGAAAAAATGGTCAATATTGATTAAATTTTAACATTTAATCTTTTGACTTTAAATGATGGTTGGATGTGAGTTATTACTTTTTCAACTAAAATAAGTGTGTTTAAAGTCATTTCTGTGCCTGAAATTGGTCAAAATTGAAGATTTTGAGTAAGCAAAACTCTGTAAAAATGGCAATTTTGGTCACTGTGAGGGTTTAAAAAGTGGTTATTCAACATGAGGCCCGATCCAAATGACATTTTGAATCATTTTGGTAGAGTCCAAAAATCAATTTTCTGATGAAAAACGATGACCCCGGACCAGTCGAACGTTGAAAAAATGGTCAATATTGATGAAATTTTAACATTTAATCTTTTGACTTTAAATGACGGTTGGATGTGAGTTATTACTTTTTCAACTAAAATAAGTGTGTTTAAAGTCATTTCTGTGCCTGAAATTGGTCAAAATTGAAGATTTTGAGTAAGCAAAACTCTGTAAAAAATGGCAATTTTGGTCACTGTGAGGGTTTAAAAAGTGGTTATTCAACATGAGGCCCATCCAAATGACATTTTGAATCATTTTTGGTAGAGTCCAAAAAATCAATGTTCTGATGAAAACGATGACCCCGGACCAGTCGAACGTTGAAAAATGGTCAATATTGATGAAATTTTAACATTTAATCTTTTGACTTTAAATGACGGTTGGATGTGAGTTATTACTTTTCCAACTAAAATAAGTGTTTTTAAAGTCATTTCTGTGCCTGAAATTGGTCAAAATTGAAGATTTTGAGTAAGCAAAACTCTGTAAAAATGGCAATTTTGGTCACTGTGAGGGTTTAAAAAGTGGTTATTCAACATGAGGCCCGATCCAAATGACATTTTGAATCATTTTTGGTAGAGTCCAAAAAATCAATTTTCTGATGAAAAACGATGACCCCGGACCAGTCGAACGTTGAAAAAATGGTCAATATTGATGAAATTTTAACATTAATCTTTTGACTTAAATGACGGTTGGATGTGAGTTATTACTTTTTCAACTAAAATAAGTGTGTTTAAGTCATTTCTGTGCCTGAAATTGGTCAAAATTGAAGATTTTGAGTAAGCAAAACTCTGTAAAAATGGCAATTTTGGTCACTGTGAGGGTTTAAAAAGTGGTTATTCAACATGAGGCCCGATCCAAATGACATTTTGAATTCATTTTTGGTAGAGTCCAAAAAGTCAATTTTCTGAGAAAAACGATGACCCCGA
>NW_028251819.1:0-37015 GCF_964263255.1 Lissotriton vulgaris | reverse complement strand
ACGATCCAATTGACATTTTGAATCATTTTTGGTACAGTCCCAAAAATTCATTTTCTGATGAAAAACGATGACTCCGGACCTGTCGAACGATTCCAAAATGGTCAATATGGATGAAATTTTAACATTTAATCTTTTGACTCTAAATGACTGTTGGATGTGAATTATGACTTTTTCAACTAAAATAAGTGTGTTTAAAGTCATTTATGTGCCTGAAATTGGTCAAAATTGAAGCTTTTGAATAAGCAAAACTCTGTAGAAATAACAATGTTGGTCACTCTGAGGGGTTAAAAAGTGGTTATTCAACATGAGGCACGATCCATTTGACATTTGAATCATTTTTGGTACAGTCCCAAAAATCCATTTTCTGATGAAAAACGATGACTCCGGACCTGTCGAACGATTCCAAAATGGTCAATATGGATGAAATTTTAACATTTAATCTTTTGACTATAAATGACTGTTGGATGTGAATTATGACTTTTCAACTAAATAAGTGTGTTTAAAGTCATTTATGTGCCTGAAATTGGTCAAAATTAAAGCTTTTGAATAAGCAAAAACTCTGTAAAAATGGCAATTTTGGTCACTCTGAGGAGTTAAAAAGTGGTTATTCAACATGAGGCACGATCCATTTGACATTTTGAATCATTTTTGGTACAGTCCCAAAAATCCATTTTCTGATGAAAAACGATGACTCTGGACCTGTCGAACGTTTCCAAAATGGTCAATATGGATGAAATTTTAACATTTAATCTTTTGACTCTAAATGACTGTTGGATGTGAATTGTGACTTTTCAACTAAATCAAGTGTGTTTAAAGTCATTTATGTGCCTGAAATTGGTCAAAATTGAAGCTTTTGAGTAAGCAAAACTCTGTAAAAATGGCCATTTTGGTCACTCTGAGGGGTTAAAAAGTGGTTATTCAACATGAGGCACGATCCAATTACATTTTGAATCATTTTTGGTACAGTCCCAAAAATCCATTTTCTGATGAAAAACGATGACTCCAGACCTGTCGAACGTTCCCAAAATGGTCAATATGGATGAAATTTTAACATTTAATCTTTTGACTCCAAATGACTGTTGGATGTGAATTATGACCTTTTCGACTAAAATAAGTGTGTTTAAAGTCATTTCTGTGCCTGAAATTGGTCAAAATTGAAGCTTTTGAGTAAGCGAAACTCTGTAAAAATGGCAATGTTGGTCACTCTGAGGGGTTAAAAAGTGGTTATTCAACATGAGGCACGATCCATTTGACATTTTGAATCATTTTTGGTACAGTCCCAAAAATCCATTTTCTGATGAAAAACGATGACTCCGGACCTGTCGAACGTTCCCAAAATGGTCAATATGGATGAAATTTTAACATTTAATCTTTTGACTCTAAATGACTGTTGGATGTGAATTACGACTTTTTTCAACTAAAATAAGTGTGTTTAAAGTCATTTATGTGCCTGAAATTGGTCAAAATTAAAGCTTTTGAATAAGCAAAAACTCTGTAAAAATGGCAATTTTGGTCACTCTGAGGGGTTAAAAAGTGGTTATTCAACATGAGGCACGATCCATTTGACATTTTGAATCATTTTTGGTACAGACCCAAAAATCCATTTTCTGATGAAAAACGATGACTCCGGACCTGTCGAACGTTTCCAAAATGGTCAATATGGATGAAATTTTAACATTTAATCTTTTGACTCTAAATGACTGTTGGATGTGAATTATGACTTTTCAACTAAATCAAGTGTGTTTAAAGTCATTTATGTGCCTGAAATTGGTCAAAATTGAAGCTTTTGAGTAAGCAAAACTCTGTAAAAATGGCCATTTTGGTCACTCTGAGGGGTTAAAAAGTGGTTATTCAACATGAGGCACGATCCAATTGACATTTTGAATCATTTTTGGTACAGTCCCAAAAATCCATTTTCTGATGAGAAATGATGACTCCGGACCTGTCGAACGATTCCAAAATGGTCAATATGGATGAAATTTTAACATGTAATCTTTTGACTCTTAATGACTGTTGGATGTGAATTATGACTTTTCAACTAAAATAAGTGTGTTTAAAATCATTTATGCGCCTGAAATTGGTCAAAATTAAAGCTTTTGAGTAAGCAAAACTCTGTAAAAATGGCCGTTTTGGTCACTCTGCGGGGTTAAAAAGTGGTTATTCAACATGAGGCACGATCCATTTGACATTTTGAATCATTTTTGGTACAGTCCCAAAAATCCATTTTCTGATGAAAAACAATGACTCCGGACCTGTCGAACGTTCCCAAAATGGTCAATATGGATGAAATTTTAACATTTAATCTTTTGACTCCAAATGACTGTTGGATGTGAATTATGACTTTTTCAACTAAAATAAGTGTGTTTAAAGTCATTTATGTGCCTGAAATTGGTCAAAATTGAAGCTTTTGAGTAAGCAAAACTCTGTAAAAATGGCCATTTTGGTCACTCTGAGGGGTTAAAAAGTGGTTATTCAACATGAGGCACGATCCAACTAACATTTTGAATCATTTTTGGTACAGTCCCAAAAATCCATTTTCTGATGAAAAACGATGACTCCAGACCTGTCGAACGTTCCCAAAATGGTCAATATGGATGAAATTTTAACATTTAATCTTTTGACTATAAATGACTGTTGGATGTGAATTATGACTTTTTCAACTAAAATAAGTGTGTTTAAAGTCATTTATGTGCCTGAAATTGGTCAAAATTAAAGCTTTTGAATAAGCAAAAACTCTGTAAAAATGGCAATTTTGGTCACTCTGAGGAGTTAAAAAGTGGTTATTCAACATGAGGCACGATCCATTTGACATTTTGAATCATTTTTGGTACAGTCCCAAAATTCAATTTTCTGATGAAAAACGATGACTCCGGACCTGTCGAACGTTCCCAAAATGGTCAATATGGATGAAATTTTAACATTTAATCTTTTGACTCCAAATGACTGTTGGATGGGAATTATGACTTTTTCAACTAAAATAAGTGTGTTTAAAGTCGTTTATGTGCCTGAAATTGGTCAAAATTAAAGCTTTTGAATAAGCAAAAACTCTGTAAAAATGGCAATTTTGGTCACTCTGAGGGGTTAAAAAGTGGTTATTCAACATGAGGCACGATCCATTTGACATTTTGAATCATTTTTGGTACAGTCCCAAAAATCCATTTTCTGATGAAAAACGATGACGCCGGACCTGTCGAACGTTTCCAAAATGGTCAATATGGATGAAATTTTAACATTTAATCTTTTGACTCTAAATGACTGTTGGATGTGAATTATGACTTTTTCAACTAAAATAAGTGTGTTTAAAGTCATTTATGTGCCTGAAATTGGTCAAAATTGAAGCTTTTGAGTAAGCAAAACTCTGTAAAAATGGCCATTTTGGTCACTCTGAGGGGTTAAAAAGTGGTTATTCAACATGAGGCACGATCCAATTGACATTTTGAATCATTTTTGGTACAGTCCCAAAAATCCATTTTCTGATGAAAAACGATGACTCCGGACCTGTCGAACGATTCCAAAATGGTCAATATGGATGAAATTTTAACATTTAATCTTTTGACTCTAAATGACTGTTGGATGTGAATTATGACTTTTTCAACTAAAATAAGTGTGTTTAAAGTCATTTATGTGCCTGAAATTGGTCAAAATTAAAGCTTTTGAATAAGCAAAAACTCTGTAAAAATGGCAATTTTGGTCACTCTGAGGAGTTAAAAAGTGGTTATTCAACATGACGCACGATCCATTTGACATTTTGAATCATTTTTGGTACAGTCCCAAAAATCCATTTTCTGATGAAAAACAATGACTCCGGACCTGTCGAACGATTCCAAAATGGTCAATATGGATGAAATTTTAACATTTAATCTTTTGACTCTAAATGACTCTTGGATGTGAATTATGACTTTTTCAACTAAAATAAGTGTGTTTAAAGTCATTTATGTGCCTGAAATTGGTCAAAATTGTAGCTTTTGAGTAAGCAAAACTCTGTAAAAATTGCCATTTTGGTCACTCTGAGGAGTTAAAAAGTGGTTATTCAACATGAGGCACGATCCAATTGACATTTTGAATCATTTTTGGTACAGTCCCAAAAATTCATTTTCTGATGAAAAACGATGACTCCGGACCTGTCGAACGATTCCAAAATGGTCAATATGGATGAAATTTTAACATTTAATCTTTTGACTCTAAATGACTGTTGGATGTGAATTATGACTTTTTCAACTAAAATAAGTGTGTTTAAAGTCATTTATGTGCCTGAAATTGGTCAAAATTGAAGCTTTTGAATAAGCAAAACTCTGTAGAAATAACAATGTTGGTCACTCTGAGGGGTTAAAAAGTGGTTATTCAACATGAGGCACGATCCATTTGACATTTTGAATCATTTTTGGTACAGTCCCAAAAATCCATTTTCTGATGAAAAACGATGACTCCGGACCTGTCGAACGATTCCAAAATGGTCAATATGGATGAAATTTTAACATTTAATCTTTTGACTATAAATGACTGTTGGATGTGAATTATGACTTTTTCAACTAAAATAAGTGTGTTTAAAGTCATTTATGTGCCTGAAATTGGTCAAAATTAAAGCTTTTGAATAAGCAAAAACTCTGTAAAAATGGCAATTTTGGTCACTCTGAGGAGTTAAAAAGTGGTTATTCAACATGAGGCACGATCCATTTGACATTTTGAATCATTTTTGGTACAGTCCCAAAAATCCATTTTCTGATGAAAAACGATGACTCTGGACCTGTCGAACGTTTCCAAAATGGTCAATATGGATGAAATTTTAACATTTAATCTTTTGACTCTAAATGACTGTTGGATGTGAATTGTGACTTTTTCAACTAAATCAAGTGTGTTTAAAGTCATTTATGTGCCTGAAATTGGTCAAAATTGAAGCTTTTGAGTAAGCAAAACTCTGTAAAAATGGCCATTTTGGTCACTCTGAGGGGTTAAAAAGTGGTTATTCAACATGAGGCACGATCCAATTAACATTTTGAATCATTTTTGGTACAGTCCCAAAAATCCATTTTCTGATGAAAAACGATGACTCCAGACCTGTCGAACGTTCCCAAAATGGTCAATATGGATGAAATTTTAACATTTAATCTTTTGACTCCAAATGACTGTTGGATGTGAATTATGACCTTTTCGACTAAAATAAGTGTGTTTAAAGTCATTTCTGTGCCTGAAATTGGTCAAAATTGAAGCTTTTGAGTAAGCGAAACTCTGTAAAAATGGCAATGTTGGTCACTCTGAGGGGTTAAAAAGTGGTTATTCAACATGAGGCACGATCCATTTGACATTTTGAATCATTTTTGGTACAGTCCCAAAAATCCATTTTCTGATGAAAAACGATGACTCCGGACCTGTCGAACGTTCCCAAAATGGTCAATATGGATGAAATTTTAACATTTAATCTTTTGACTCTAAATGACTGTTGGATGTGAATTACGACTTTTTCAACTAAAATAAGTGTGTTTAAAGTCATTTATGTGCCTGAAATTGGTCAAAATTAAAGCTTTTGAATAAGCAAAAACTCTGTAAAAATGGCAATTTTGGTCACTCTGAGGGGTTAAAAAGTGGTTATTCAACATGAGGCACGATCCATTTGACATTTTGAATCATTTTTGGTACAGACCCAAAAATCCATTTTCTGATGAAAAACGATGACTCCGGACCTGTCGAACGTTTCCAAAATGGTCAATATGGATGAAATTTTAACATTTAATCTTTTGACTCTAAATGACTGTTGGATGTGAATTATGACTTTTTCAACTAAATCAAGTGTGTTTAAAGTCATTTATGTGCCTGAAATTGGTCAAAATTGAAGCTTTTGAGTAAGCAAAACTCTGTAAAAATGGCCATTTTGGTCACTCTGAGGGGTTAAAAAGTGGTTATTCAACATGAGGCACGATCCAATTGACATTTTGAATCATTTTTGGTACAGTCCCAAAAATCCATTTTCTGATGAGAAATGATGACTCCGGACCTGTCGAACGATTCCAAAATGGTCAATATGGATGAAATTTTAACATGTAATCTTTTGACTCTTAATGACTGTTGGATGTGAATTATGACTTTTCCAACTAAAATAAGTGTGTTTAAAATCATTTATGCGCCTGAAATTGGTCAAAATTAAAGCTTTTGAGTAAGCAAAACTCTGTAAAAATGGCCGTTTTGGTCACTCTGCGGGGTTAAAAAGTGGTTATTCAACATGAGGCACGATCCATTTGACATTTTGAATCATTTTTGGTACAGTCCCAAAAATCCATTTTCTGATGAAAAACAATGACTCCGGACCTGTCGAACGTTCCCAAAATGGTCAATATGGATGAAATTTTAACATTTAATCTTTTGACTCCAAATGACTGTTGGATGTGAATTATGACTTTTTCAACTAAAATAAGTGTGTTTAAAGTCATTTATGTGCCTGAAATTGGTCAAAATTGAAGCTTTTGAGTAAGCAAAACTCTGTAAAAATGGCCATTTTGGTCACTCTGAGGGGTTAAAAAGTGGTTATTCAACATGAGGCACGATCCAATTAACATTTTGAATCATTTTTGGTACAGTCCCAAAAATCCATTTTCTGATGAAAAACGATGACTCCAGACCTGTCGAACGTTCCCAAAATGGTCAATATGGATGAAATTGTAACATTTAATCTTTTGACTCCAAATGACTGTTGGATGTGAATTATGACCTTTTCGACTAAAATAAGTGTGTTTAAAGTCATTTCTGTGCCTGAAATTGGTCAAAATTGAAGCTTTTGAGTAAGCGAAACTCTGTAAAAATGGCAATGTTGGTCACTCTGAGGGGTTAAAAAGTGGTTATTCAACATGAGGCACGATCCATTTGACATTTTGAATCATTTTTGGTACAGTCCCAAAAATCCATTTTCTGATGAAAAACGATGACTCCGGACCTGTCGAACGTTCCCAAAATGGTCAATATGGATGAAATTTTAACATTTAATCTTTTGACTCTAAATGACTGTTGGATGTGAATTACGACTTTTTCAACTAAAATAAGTGTGTTTAAAGTCATTTATGTGCCTGAAATTGGTCAAAATTAAAGCTTTTGAATAAGCAAAAACTCTGTAAAAATGGCAATTTTGGTCACTCTGAGGGGTTAAAAAGTGGTTATTCAACATGAGGCACGATCCATTTGACATTTTGAATCATTTTTGGTACAGACCCAAAAATCCATTTTCTGATGAAAAACGATGACTCCGGACCTGTCGAACGTTTCCAAAATGGTCAATATGGATGAAATTTTAACATTTAATCTTTTGACTCTAAATGACTGTTGGATGTGAATTATGACTTTTTCAACTAAATCAAGTGTGTTTAAAGTCATTTATGTGCCTGAAATTGGTCAAAATTGAAGCTTTTGAGTAAGCAAAACTCTGTAAAAATGGCAATGTTGGTCACTCTGAGGGGTTAAAAAGTGGTTATTTAACATGAGGCACGATCCATTTGACATTTTGAATCATTTTTGGTACAGTCCCAAAAATCAATTTTCTGATGAAAAACGATGACTCCGGACCTGTCGAACGTTTCCAAAATGGTCAATATGGATGAAATTTTAACATTTAATCTTTTGACTCTAAATGACTGTTGGATGTGAATTATGACTTTTTCAACTAAAATAAGTGTGTTTAAAGTCATTTATGTGCCTGAAATTGGTCAAAATTGTAGCTTTTGAGTAAGCAAAACTCTGTAAAAATGGCCATTTTGGTCACTCTGAGGGGTTAAAAAGTGGTTATTCAACATGAGGCACGATCCAATTGACATTTTGAATCATTTTTGGTACAGTCCCAAAAATCCATTTTCTGATGAAAAACGATGACTCCAGACCTGTCGAACGTTCCCAAAATGGTCAATATGGATGAAATTTTAACATTTAATCTTTTGACTCCAAATGACTGTTGGATGTGAATTATGACCTTTTCGACTAAAATAAGTGTGTTTAAAGTCATTTCTGTGCCTGAAATTGGTCAAAATTGAAGCTTTTGAGTAAGCGAAACTCTGTAAAAATGGCAATGTTGGTCACTCTGAGGGGTTAAAAAGTGGTTATTCAACATGAGGCACGATCCATTTGACATTTTGAATCATTTTTGGTACAGTCCCAAAAATCCATTTTCTGATGAAAAACGATGACTCCGGACCTGTCGAACGTTTCCAAAATGGTCAATATGGATGAAATTTTAACATTTAATCTTTTGACTCTAAATGACTGTTGGATGTGAATTATGACTTTTTCAACTAAATCAAGTGTGTTTAAAGTCATTTATGTGCCTGAAATTGGTCAAAATTGAAGCTTTTGAGTAAGCAAAACTCTGTAAAAATGGCCATTTTGGTCACTCTGAGGGGTTAAAAAGTGGTTATTCAACATGAGGCACGATCCAATTAACATTTTGAATCATTTTTGGTACAGTCCCAAAAATCCATTTTCTGATGAAAAACGATGACTCCAGACCTGTCGAACGTTCCCAAAATGGTCAATATGGATGAAATTTTAACATTTAATCTTTTGACTCCAAATGACTGTTGGATGTGAATTATGACCTTTTCGACTAAAATAAGTATGTTTAAAGTCATTTATGTGCCTGAAATTGGTCAAAATTGAAGCTTTTGAGTAAGCGAAACTCTGTAAAAATGGCAATGTTGGTCACTCTGAGGGGTTAAAACGTGGTTATTCAACATGAGGCACGATCCAATTGACATTTTGAATCATTTTTGGTACAGTCCCAAAAAACCATTTTCTGATGAAAAACGATGACTCCGGACCTGTCGAACGATTCCAAAATGGTCAATATGGATGAAATTTTAACATTTAATCTTTTGACTCTAAATGACTGTTGGATGTGAATTATGACTTTTTCAACTAAAATAAGTGTGTTTAAAGTCATTTATGTGCCTGAAATTGGTCAAAATTAAAGCTTTTGAATAAGCAAAAACTCTGTAAAAATGGCAATTTTGGTCACTCTGAGGAGTTAAAAAGTGGTTATTCAACATGACGCACGATCCATTTGACATTTTGAATCATTTTTGGTACAGTCCCAAAAATCCATTTTCTGATGAAAAACAATGACTCCGGACCTGTCGAACGATTCCAAAATGGTCAATATGGAGGAAATTTTAACATTTAATCTTTTGACTCTAAATGACTCTTGGATGTGAATTATGACTTTTTCAACTAAAATAAGTGTGTTTAAAGTCATTTATGTGCCTGAAAGTGGTCAAAATTGTAGCTTTTGAGTAAGCAAAACTCTGTAAAAATGGCCATTTTGGTCACTCTGAGGAGTTAAAAAGTGGTTATTCAACATGAGGCACGATCCAATTGACATTTTGAATCATTTTTGGTACAGTCCCAAAAATTCATTTTCTGATGAAAAACGATGACTCCGGACCTGTCGAACGATTCCAAAATGGTCAATATGGATGAAATTTTAACATTTAATCTTTTGACTCTAAATGACTGTTGGATGTGAATTATGACTTTTTCAACTAAAATAAGTGTGTTTAAAGTCATTTATGTGCCTGAAATTGGTCAAAATTGAAGCTTTTGAATAAGCAAAACTCTGTAGAAATAACAATGTTGGTCACTCTGAGGGGTTAAAAAGTGGTTATTCAACATGAGGCACGATCCATTTGACATTTTGAATCATTTTTGGTACAGTCCCAAAAATCCATTTTCTGATGAAAAACGATGACTCCGGACCTGTCGAACGATTCCAAAATGGTCAATATGGATGAAATTTTAACATTTAATCTTTTGACTATAAATGACTGTTGGATGTGAATTATGACTTTTTCAACTAAAATAAGTGTGTTTAAAGTCATTTATGTGCCTGAAATTGGTCAAAATTAAAGCTTTTGAATAAGCAAAAACTCTGTAAAAATGGCAATTTTGGTCACTCTGAGGAGTTAAAAAGTGGTTATTCAACATGAGGCACGATCCATTTGACATTTTGAATCATTTTTGGTACAGTCCCAAAATTCAATTTTCTGATGAAAAACGATGACTCCGGACCTGTCGAACGTTCCCAAAATGGTCAATATGGATGAAATTTTAACATTTAATCTTTTGACTCCAAATGACTGTTGGATGGGAATTATGACTTTTTCAACTAAAATAAGTGTGTTTAAAGTCATTTATGTGCCTGAAATTGGTCAAAATTGAAGCTTTTGAATAAGCAAAACTCTGTAGAAATAACAATGTTGGTCACTCTGAGGGGTTAAAAAGTGGTTATTCAACATGAGGCACGATCCATTTGACATTTTGAATCATTTTTGGTACAGTCCCAAAAATCCATTTTCTGATGAAAAACGATGACTCCGGACCTGTCGAACGTTTCCAAAATGGTCAATATGGATGAAATTTTAACATTTAATCTTTTGACTCTAAATGACTGTTGGATGTGAATTATGACTTTTTCAACTAAATCAAGTGTGTTTAAAGTCATTTATGTGCCTGAAATTGGTCAAAATTGAAGCTTTTGAGTAAGCAAAACTCTGTAAAAATGGCCACTTTGGTCACTCTGAGGGGTTAAAAAGTGGTTATTCAACATGAGGCACGATCCAATTAACATTTTGAATCATTTTTGGTACAGTCCCAAAAATCCATTTTCTGATGAAAAACGATGACTCCAGACCTGTCGAACGTTCCCAAAATGGTCAATATGGATGAAATTTTAACATTTAATCTTTTGACTCCAAATGACTGTTGGATGTGAATTATGACCTTTTCGACTAAAATAAGTATGTTTAAAGTCATTTATGTGCCTGAAATTGGTCAAAATTGAAGCTTTTGAGTAAGCGAAACTCTGTAAAAATGGCAATGTTGGTCACTCTGAGGGGTTAAAAAGTGGTTATTCAACATGAGGCACGATCCATTTGACATTTTGAATCATTTTTGGTACAGTCCCAAAAATCCATTTTCTGATGAAAAACGATGACTCCGGACCTGTCGAACGTTTCCAAAATGGTCAATATGGATGAAATTTTAACATTTAATCTTTTGACTCTAAATGACTGTTGGATGTGAATTATGACTTTTTCAACTAAAATAAGTGTGTTTAAAGTCATTTATGTGCCTGAAATTGGTCAAAATTGAAGCTTTTGAGTAAGCAAAACTCTGTAAAAATGGCCATTTTGGTCACTCTGAGGGGTTAAAAAGTGGTTATTCAACATGAGGCACGATCCAATTGACATTTTGAATCATTTTTGGTACAGTCCCAAAAATCCATTTTCTGATGAAAAACGATGACTCCGGACCTGTCGAACGTTCCCAAAATGGTCAATATGGAGGAAATTTTAACATTTAATCTTTTGACTCCAAATGACTGTTGGATGTGAATTATGACCTTTTCGACTAAAATAAGTGTGTTTAAAGTCATTTCTGTGCCTGAAATTGGTCAAAATTGAAGCTTTTGAGTAAGCGAAACTCTGTAAAAATGGCAATGTTGGTCACTCTGAGGGGTTAAAAAGTGGTTATTCAACATGAGGCACGATCCATTTGACATTTTGAATCATTTTTGGTACAGTCCCAAAAATCCATTTTCTGATGAAAAACGATGACTCCGGACCTGTCGAACGTTCCCAAAATGGTCAATATGGATGAAATTTTAACATTTAATCTTTTGACTCTAAATGACTGTTGGATGTGAATTATGACTTTTTCAACTAAAATAAGTGTGTTTAAAGTCATTTATGTGCCTGAAATTGGTCAAAATTAAAGCTTTTGAATAAGCAAAAACTCTGTAAAAATGGCAATTTTGGTCACTCTGAGGGGTTAAAAAGTGGTTATTCAACATGAGGCACGATCCATTTGACATTTTGAATCATTTTTGGTACAGTCCCAAAAATCCATTTTCTGATGAAAAACGATGACTCCGGACATGTCGAACGTTTCCAAAATGGTCAATATGGATGAAATTTTAACATTTAATCTTTTGACTCCAAATGACTGTTGGATGTGAATTATGACCTTTTCGACTAAAATAAGTATGTTTAAAGTCATTTCTGTGCCTGAAATTGGTCAAAATTGAAGCTTTTGAGTAAGCGAAACTCTGTAAAAATGGCAATGTTGGTCACTCTGAGGGGTTAAAAAGTGGTTATTCAACATGAGGCACGATCCATTTGACATTTTGAATCATTTTTGGTACAGTCCCAAAAATCCATTTTCTGATGAAAAACGATGACTCCGGACCTGTCGAACGTTTCCAAAATGGTCAATATGGATGAAATTTTAACATTTAATCTTTTGACTCTAAATGACTGTTGGATGTGAATTATGACTTTTAAAACTAAAATAAGTGTGTTTAAAGTCATTTATGTGCCTGAAATTGGTCAAAATTGAAGCTTTTGAGTAAGCAAAACTCTGTAAAAATGGCCATTTTGGTCACTCTGAGGGGTTAAAAAGTGGTTATTCAACATGAGGCACGATCCAATTGACATTTTGAATAATTTTTGGTACAGTCCCAAAAATCCATTTTCTGATGAAAAACGATGACTCCGGACCTGTCGAACGTTCCCAAAATGGTCAATATGGATGAAATTTTAACATTTAATCTTTTGACTCTAAATGACTGTTGGATGTGAATTATGACTTTTTCAACTAAAATAAGTGTGTTTAAAGTCATTTATGTGCCTGAAATTGGTCAAAATTGAAGCTTTTGAGTAAGCAAAACTCTGTAAAAATGGCCATTTTGGTCACTCTGAGGGGTTAAAAAGTGGTTATTCAACATGAGGCACGATCCAATTGACATTTTGAATCATTTTTGGTACAGTCCCAAAAATCCATTTTCTGATGAAAAACGATGACTCCGGACCTGTCGAACGTTCCCAAAATGGTCAATATGGAGGAAATTTTAACATTTAATCTTTTGACTCCAAATGACTGTTGGATGTGAATTATGACCTTTTCGACTAAAATAAGTGTGTTTAAAGTCATTTCTGTGCCTGAAATTGGTCAAAATTGAAGCTTTTGAGTAAGCGAAACTCTGTAAAAATGGCAATGTTGGTCACTCTGAGGGGTTAAAAAGTGGTTATTCAACATGAGGCACGATCCATTTGACATTTTGAATCATTTTTGGTACAGTCCCAAAAATCCATTTTCTGATGAAAAACGATGACTCCGGACCTGTCGAACGTTCCCAAAATGGTCAATATGGATGAAATTTTAACATTTAATCTTTTGACTCTAAATGACTGTTGGATGTGAATTATGACTTTTTCAACTAAAATAAGTGTGTTTAAAGTCATTTATGTGCCTGAAATTGGTCAAAATTAAAGCTTTTGAATAAGCAAAAACTCTGTAAAAATGGCAATTTTGGTCACTCTGAGGGGTTAAAAAGTGGTTATTCAACATGAGGCACGATCCATTTGACATTTTGAATCATTTTTGGTACAGTCCCAAAAATCCATTTTCTGATGAAAAACGATGACTCCGGACATGTCGAACGTTTCCAAAATGGTCAATATGGATGAAATTTTAACATTTAATCTTTTGACTCCAAATGACTGTTGGATGTGAATTATGACCTTTTCGACTAAAATAAGTATGTTTAAAGTCATTTCTGTGCCTGAAATTGGTCAAAATTGAAGCTTTTGAGTAAGCGAAACTCTGTAAAAATGGCAATGTTGGTCACTCTGAGGGGTTAAAAAGTGGTTATTCAACATGAGGCACGATCCATTTGACATTTTGAATCATTTTTGGTACAGTCCCAAAAATCCATTTTCTGATGAAAAACGATGACTCCGGACCTGTCGAACGTTTCCAAAATGGTCAATATGGATGAAATTTTAACATTTAATCTTTTGACTCTAAATGACTGTTGGATGTGAATTATGACTTTTAAAACTAAAATAAGTGTGTTTAAAGTCATTTATGTGCCTGAAATTGGTCAAAATTGAAGCTTTTGAGTAAGCAAAACTCTGTAAAAATGGCCATTTTGGTCACTCTGAGGGGTTAAAAAGTGGTTATTCAACATGAGGCACGATCCAATTGACATTTTGAATAATTTTTGGTACAGTCCCAAAAATCCATTTTCTGATGAAAAACGATGACTCCGGACCTGTCGAACGTTCCCAAAATGGTCAATATGGATGAAATTTTAACATTTAATCTTTTGACTCCAAATGACTGTTGGATGTGAATTATGACCTTTTCGACTAAAATAAGTGTGTTTAAAGTCATTTCTGTGCCTGAAATTGGTCAAAATTAAAGCTTTTGAATAAGCAAAAACTCTGTAAAAATGGCAATTTTGGTCACTCTGAGGGGTTAAAAAGTGGTTATTCAACATGAGGCACGATCCATTTGACATTTTGAATCATTTTTGGTACAGTCCCAAAAATCCATTTTCTGATGAAAAACGATGACTCCGGACCTGTCGAACGTTCCCAAAATGGTCAATATGGATGAAATTTTAACATTTAATCTTTTGACTCTAAATGACTGTTGGATGTGAATTATGACTTTTTCAACTAAAATAAGTGTGTTTAAAGTCATTTATGTGCCTGAAATTGGTCAAAATTAAAGCTTTTGAATAAGCAAAAACTCTGTAAAAATGGCAATTTTGGTCACTCTGAGGGGTTAAAAAGTGGTTATTCAACATGAGGCACGATCCATTTGACATTTTGAATCATTTTTGGTACAGTCCCAAAAATCCATTTTCTGATGAAAAACGATGACTCCGGACCTGTCGAACGTTTCCAAAATGGTCAATATGGATGAAATTTTAACATTTAATCTTTTGACTCTAAATGACTGTTGGATGTGAATTATGACTTTTTCAACTAAATCAAGTGTGTTTAAAGTCATTTATGTGCCTGAAATTGGTCAAAATTGAAGCTTTTGAGTAAGCAAAACTCTGTAAAAATGGCCATTTTGGTCACTCTGAGGGGTTAAAAAGTGGTTATTCAACATGAGGCACGATCCAATTGACATTTTGAATCATTTTTGGTACAGTCCCAAAAATCCATTTTCTGATGAAAAATGATGACTCCGGACCTGTCGAACGATTCCAAAATGGTCAATATGGATGAAATTTTAACATGTAATCTTTTGACTCTTAATGACTGTTGGATGTGAATTATGACTTTTTCAACTAAAATAAGCGTGTTTAAAATCATTTATGCGCCTGAAATTGGTCAAAATTAAAGCTTTTGAGTAAGCAAAACTCTGTAAAAATGGCCGTTTTGGTCACTCTGAGGGGTTAAAAAGTGGTTATTCAACATGAGGCACGATCCATTTGACATTTTGAATCATTTTTGGTACAGTCCCAAAAATCCATTTTCTGATGAAAAACAATGACTCCGGACCTGTCGAACGTTCCCAAAATGGTCAATATGGATGAAATTTTAACATTTAATCTTTTGACTCCAAATGACTGTTGGATGGGAATTATGACTTTTTCAACTAAAATAAGTGTGTTTAAAGTCATTTCTGTGCCTGAAATTGGTCAAAATTGTAGCTTTTGAGTAAGCAAAACTCTGTAAAAATGGCCATTTTGGTCACTCTGAGGGGTTAAAAAGTGGTTATTCAACATGAGGCACAATCCAATTGACATTTTGAATCATTTTTGGTACAGTCCCAAAAATCCATTTTCTGATGAAAAACGATGACTCCGGACCTGTCGAACGTTTCCAAAATGGTCAATATGGATGAAATTTTAACATTTAATCTTTTGACTCTAAATGACTGTTGGATGTGAATTATGACTTTTTCAACTAAATCAAGTGTGTTTAAAGTCATTTATGTGCCTGAAATTGGTCAAAATTGAAGCTTTTGAGTAAGCAAAACTCTGTAAAAATGGCCATTTTGGTCACTCTGAGGGGTTAAAAAGTGGTTATTCAACATGAGGCACGATCCAATTGACATTTTGAATCATTTTTGGTACAGTCCCAAAAATCCATTTTCTGATGAAAAACGATGACTCTGGACCTGTCGAACGTTCCCAAAATGGTCAATATGGATGAAATTTTAACATTTAATCTTTTGACTCCAAATGACTGTTGGATGTGAATTATGACCTTTTCGACTAAAATAAGTGTGTTTAAAGTCATTTCTGTGCCTGAAATTGGTCAAAATTAAAGCTTTTGAATAAGCAAAAACTCTGTAAAAATGGCAATTTTGGTCACTCTGAGGGGTTAAAAAGTGGTTATTCAACATGAGGCACGATCCATTTGACATTTTGAATCATTTTTGGTACAGTCCCAAAAATCCATTTTCTGATGAAAAACGATGACTCCGGACCTGTCGAACGTTCCCAAAATGGTCAATATGGATGAAATTTTAACATTTAATCTTTTGACTCTAAATGACTGTTGGATGTGAATTATGACTTTTTCAACTAAAATAAGTGTGTTTAAAGTCATTTATGTGCCTGAAATTGGTCAAAATTAAAGCTTTTGAATAAGCAAAAACTCTGTAAAAATGGCAATTTTGGTCACTCTGAGGGGTTAAAAAGTGGTTATTCAACATGAGGCACGATCCATTTGACATTTTGAATCATTTTTGGTACAGTCCCAAAAATCCATTTTCTGATGAAAAACGATGACTCTGGACCTGTCGAACGTTTCCAAAATGGTCAATATGGATGAAATTTTAACATTTAATCTTTTGACTCTAAATGACTGTTGGATGTGAATTATGACTTTTTCAACTAAATCAAGTGTGTTTAAAGTCATTTATGTGCCTGAAATTGGTCAAAATTGAAGCTTTTGAGTAAGCAAAACTCTGTAGAAATGGCCATTTTGGTCACTCTGAGGGGTTAAAAAGTGGTTATTCAACATGAGGCACGATCCAATTGACATTTTGAATCATTTTTGGTACAGTCCCAAAAATCCATTTACTGATGAAAAATGATGACTCCGGACCTGTCGAACGATTCCAAAATGGTCAATATGGATGAAATTTTAACATGTAATCTTTTGACTCTTAATGACTGTTGGATGTGAATTATGACTTTTTCAACTAAAATAAGCGTGTTTAAAATCATTTATGCGCCTGAAATTGGTCAAAATTAAAGCTTTTGAGTAAGCAAAACTCTGTAAAAATGGCCGTTTTGGTCACTCTGAGGGGTTAAAAAGTGGTTATTTAACATGAGGCACGATCCATTTGACATTTTGAATCATTTTTGGTACAGTCCCAAAAATCCATTTTCTGATGAAAAACAATGACTCCGGACCTGTCGAACGTTTCCAAAATGGTCAATATGGATGAAATTTTAACATTTAATCTTTTGACTCTAAATGACTGTTGGATGGGAATTATGACTTTTTCAACTAAAATAAGTGTGTTTAAAATCATTTATGTGCCTGAAATTGGTCAAAATTGTAGCTTTTGAGTAAGCAAAACTCTGTAAAAATGGCCATTTTGGTCACTCTGAGGGGTTAAAAAGTGGTTATTCAACATGAGGCACGATCCAGTTGACATTTTGAATCATTTTTGGTACAGTCCCAAAAATCCATTTTCTGATGAAAAACGATGACTCCGGACCTGTCGAACGTTCCCAAAATGGTCAATATGGATGAAATTTTAACATTTAATCTTTTGACTCCAAATGACTGTTGGATGTGAATTATGACCTTTTCGACTAAAATAAGTATGTTTAAAGTCATTTCTGTGCCTGAAATTGGTCAAAATTGAAGCTTTTGAGTAAGCGAAACTCTGTAAAAATGGCAATGTTGGTCACTCTGAGGGGTTAAAAAGTGGTTATTCAACATGAGGCACGATCCATTTGACATTTTGAATCATTTTTGGTACAGTCCCAAAAATCCATTTTCTGATGAAAAACGATGACTCCGGACCTGTCGAACGATTCCAAAATGGTCAATATGGATGAAATTTTAACATTTAATCTTTTGACTCTAAATGACTGTTGGATGTGAATTATGACTTTTTCAACTAAAATAAGTGTGTTTAAAGTCATTTATGTGCCTGAAATTGGTCAAAATTAAAGCTTTTGAATAAGCAAAAACTCTGTAAAAATGGCAATTTTGGTCACTCTGAGGAGTTAAAAAGTGGTTATTCAACATGACGCACGATCCATTTGACATTTTGAATCATTTTTGGTACAGTCCCAAAAATCCATTTTCTGATGAAAAACAATGACTCCGGACCTGTCGAACGATTCCAAAATGGTCAATATGGAGGAAATTTTAACATTTAATCTTTTGACTCTAAATGACTCTTGGATGTGAATTATGACTTTTTCAACTAAAATAAGTGTGTTTAAAGTCATTTATGTGCCTGAAATTGGTCAAAATTGTAGCTTTTGAGTAAGCAAAACTCTGTAAAAATGGCCATTTTGGTCACTCTGAGGAGTTAAAAAGTGGTTATTCAACATGAGGCACGATCCAATTGACATTTTGAATCATTTTTGGTACAGTCCCAAAAATTCATTTTCTGATGAAAAACGATGACTCCGGACCTGTCGAACGATTCCAAAATGGTCAATATGGATGAAATTTTAACATTTAATCTTTTGACTCTAAATGACTGTTGGATGTGAATTATGACTTTTTCAACTAAAATAAGTGTGTTTAAAGTCATTTATGTGCCTGAAATTGGTCAAAATTGAAGCTTTTGAATAAGCAAAACTCTGTAGAAATAACAATGTTGGTCACTCTGAGGGGTTAAAAAGTGGTTATTCAACATGAGGCACGATCCATTTGACATTTTGAATCATTTTTGGTACAGTCCCAAAAATCCATTTTCTGATGAAAAACGATGACTCCGGACCTGTCGAACGATTCCAAAATGGTCAATATGGATGAAATTTTAACATTTAATCTTTTGACTATAAATGACTGTTGGATGTGAATTATGACTTTTTCAACTAAAATAAGTGTGTTTAAAGTCATTTATGTGCCTGAAATTGGTCAAAATTAAAGCTTTTGAATAAGCAAAAACTCTGTAAAAATGGCAATTTTGGTCACTCTGAGGAGTTAAAAAGTGGTTATTCAACATGAGGCACGATCCATTTGACATTTTGAATCATTTTTGGTACAGTCCCAAAATTCAATTTTCTGATGAAAAACGATGACTCCGGACCTGTCGAACGTTCCCAAAATGGTCAATATGGATGAAATTTTAACATTTAATCTTTTGACTCCAAATGACTGTTGGATGGGAATTATGACTTTTTCAACTAAAATAAGTGTGTTTAAAGTCATTTATGTGCCTGAAATTGGTCAAAATTGAAGCTTTTGAATAAGCAAAACTCTGTAGAAATAACAATGTTGGTCACTCTGAGGGGTTAAAAAGTGGTTATTCAACATGAGGCACGATCCATTTGACATTTTGAATCATTTTTGGTACAGTCCCAAAAATCCATTTTCTGATGAAAAACGATGACTCCGGACCTGTCGAACGTTTCCAAAATGGTCAATATGGATGAAATTTTAACATTTAATCTTTTGACTCTAAATGACTGTTGGATGTGAATTATGACTTTTTCAACTAAATCAAGTGTGTTTAAAGTCATTTATGTGCCTGAAATTGGTCAAAATTGAAGCTTTTGAGTAAGCAAAACTCTGTAAAAATGGCCACTTTGGTCACTCTGAGGGGTTAAAAAGTGGTTATTCAACATGAGGCACGATCCAATTAACATTTTGAATCATTTTTGGTACAGTCCCAAAAATCCATTTTCTGATGAAAAACGATGACTCCAGACCTGTCGAACGTTCCCAAAATGGTCAATATGGATGAAATTTTAACATTTAATCTTTTGACTCCAAATGACTGTTGGATGTGAATTATGACCTTTTCGACTAAAATAAGTATGTTTAAAGTCATTTATGTGCCTGAAATTGGTCAAAATTGAAGCTTTTGAGTAAGCGAAACTCTGTAAAAATGGCAATGTTGGTCACTCTGAGGGGTTAAAAAGTGGTTATTCAACATGAGGCACGATCCATTTGACATTTTGAATCATTTTTGGTACAGTCCCAAAAATCCATTTTCTGATGAAAAACGATGACTCCGGACCTGTCGAACGTTTCCAAAATGGTCAATATGGATGAAATTTTAACATTTAATCTTTTGACTCTAAATGACTGTTGGATGTGAATTATGACTTTTTCAACTAAAATAAGTGTGTTTAAAGTCATTTATGTGCCTGAAATTGGTCAAAATTGAAGCTTTTGAGTAAGCAAAACTCTGTAAAAATGGCCATTTTGGTCACTCTGAGGGGTTAAAAAGTGGTTATTCAACATGAGGCACGATCCAATTGACATTTTGAATCATTTTTGGTACAGTCCCAAAAATCCATTTTCTGATGAAAAACGATGACTCCGGACCTGTCGAACGTTCCCAAAATGGTCAATATGGAGGAAATTTTAACATTTAATCTTTTGACTCCAAATGACTGTTGGATGTGAATTATGACCTTTTCGACTAAAATAAGTGTGTTTAAAGTCATTTCTGTGCCTGAAATTGGTCAAAATTGAAGCTTTTGAGTAAGCGAAACTCTGTAAAAATGGCAATGTTGGTCACTCTGAGGGGTTAAAAAGTGGTTATTCAACATGAGGCACGATCCATTTGACATTTTGAATCATTTTTGGTACAGTCCCAAAAATCCATTTTCTGATGAAAAACGATGACTCCGGACCTGTCGAACGTTCCCAAAATGGTCAATATGGATGAAATTTTAACATTTAATCTTTTGACTCTAAATGACTGTTGGATGTGAATTATGACTTTTTCAACTAAAATAAGTGTGTTTAAAGTCATTTATGTGCCTGAAATTGGTCAAAATTAAAGCTTTTGAATAAGCAAAAACTCTGTAAAAATGGCAATTTTGGTCACTCTGAGGGGTTAAAAAGTGGTTATTCAACATGAGGCACGATCCATTTGACATTTTGAATCATTTTTGGTACAGTCCCAAAAATCCATTTTCTGATGAAAAACGATGACTCCGGACATGTCGAACGTTTCCAAAATGGTCAATATGGATGAAATTTTAACATTTAATCTTTTGACTCCAAATGACTGTTGGATGTGAATTATGACCTTTTCGACTAAAATAAGTATGTTTAAAGTCATTTCTGTGCCTGAAATTGGTCAAAATTGAAGCTTTTGAGTAAGCGAAACTCTGTAAAAATGGCAATGTTGGTCACTCTGAGGGGTTAAAAAGTGGTTATTCAACATGAGGCACGATCCATTTGACATTTTGAATCATTTTTGGTACAGTCCCAAAAATCCATTTTCTGATGAAAAACGATGACTCCGGACCTGTCGAACGTTTCCAAAATGGTCAATATGGATGAAATTTTAACATTTAATCTTTTGACTCTAAATGACTGTTGGATGTGAATTATGACTTTTAAAACTAAAATAAGTGTGTTTAAAGTCATTTATGTGCCTGAAATTGGTCAAAATTGAAGCTTTTGAGTAAGCAAAACTCTGTAAAAATGGCCATTTTGGTTACTCTGAGGGGTTAAAAAGTGGTTATTCAACATGAGGCACGATCCAATTGACATTTTGAATAATTTTTGGTACAGTCCCAAAAATCCATTTTCTGATGAAAAACGATGACTCCGGACCTGTCGAACGTTCCCAAAATGGTCAATATGGATGAAATTTTAACATTTAATCTTTTGACTCTAAATGACTGTTGGATGTGAATTATGACTTTTTCAACTAAAATAAGTGTGTTTAAAGTCATTTATGTGCCTGAAATTGGTCAAAATTGAAGCTTTTGAGTAAGCAAAACTCTGTAAAAATGGCCATTTTGGTCACTCTGAGGGGTTAAAAAGTGGTTATTCAACATGAGGCACGATCCAATTGACATTTTGAATCATTTTTGGTACAGTCCCAAAAATCCATTTTCTGATGAAAAACGATGACTCCGGACCTGTCGAACGTTCCCAAAATGGTCAATATGGAGGAAATTTTAACATTTAATCTTTTGACTCCAAATGACTGTTGGATGTGAATTATGACCTTTTCGACTAAAATAAGTGTGTTTAAAGTCATTTCTGTGCCTGAAATTGGTCAAAATTGAAGCTTTTGAGTAAGCGAAACTCTGTAAAAATGGCAATGTTGGTCACTCTGAGGGGTTAAAAAGTGGTTATTCAACATGAGGCACGATCCATTTGACATTTTGAATCATTTTTGGTACAGTCCCAAAAATCCATTTTCTGATGAAAAACGATGACTCCGGACCTGTCGAACGTTCCCAAAATGGTCAATATGGATGAAATTTTAACATTTAATCTTTTGACTCTAAATGACTGTTGGATGTGAATTATGACTTTTTCAACTAAAATAAGTGTGTTTAAAGTCATTTATGTGCCTGAAATTGGTCAAAATTAAAGCTTTTGAATAAGCAAAAACTCTGTAAAAATGGCAATTTTGGTCACTCTGAGGGGTTAAAAAGTGGTTATTCAACATGAGGCACGATCCATTTGACATTTTGAATCATTTTTGGTACAGTCCCAAAAATCCATTTTCTGATGAAAAACGATGACTCCGGACATGTCGAACGTTTCCAAAATGGTCAATATGGATGAAATTTTAACATTTAATCTTTTGACTCCAAATGACTGTTGGATGTGAATTATGACCTTTTCGACTAAAATAAGTATGTTTAAAGTCATTTCTGTGCCTGAAATTGGTCAAAATTGAAGCTTTTGAGTAAGCGAAACTCTGTAAAAATGGCAATGTTGGTCACTCTGAGGGGTTAAAAAGTGGTTATTCAACATGAGGCACGATCCATTTGACATTTTGAATCATTTTTGGTACAGTCCCAAAAATCCATTTTCTGATGAAAAACGATGACTCCGGACCTGTCGAACGTTTCCAAAATGGTCAATATGGATGAAATTTTAACATTTAATCTTTTGACTCTAAATGACTGTTGGATGTGAATTATGACTTTTAAAACTAAAATAAGTGTGTTTAAAGTCATTTATGTGCCTGAAATTGGTCAAAATTGAAGCTTTTGAGTAAGCAAAACTCTGTAAAAATGGCCATTTTGGTCACTCTGAGGGGTTAAAAAGTGGTTATTCAACATGAGGCACGATCCAATTGACATTTTGAATAATTTTTGGTACAGTCCCAAAAATCCATTTTCTGATGAAAAACGATGACTCCGGACCTGTCGAACGTTCCCAAAATGGTCAATATGGATGAAATTTTAACATTTAATCTTTTGACTCCAAATGACTGTTGGATGTGAATTATGACCTTTTCGACTAAAATAAGTGTGTTTAAAGTCATTTCTGTGCCTGAAATTGGTCAAAATTAAAGCTTTTGAATAAGCAAAAACTCTGTAAAAATGGCAATTTTGGTCACTCTGAGGGGTTAAAAAGTGGTTATTCAACATGAGGCACGATCCATTTGACATTTTGAATCATTTTTGGTACAGTCCCAAAAATCCATTTTCTGATGAAAAACGATGACTCCGGACCTGTCGAACGTTCCCAAAATGGTCAATATGGATGAAATTTTAACATTTAATCTTTTGACTCTAAATGACTGTTGGATGTGAATTATGACTTTTTCAACTAAAATAAGTGTGTTTAAAGTCATTTATGTGCCTGAAATTGGTCAAAATTAAAGCTTTTGAATAAGCAAAAACTCTGTAAAAATGGCAATTTTGGTCACTCTGAGGGGTTAAAAAGTGGTTATTCAACATGAGGCACGATCCATTTGACATTTTGAATCATTTTTGGTACAGTCCAAAAATCATTTTCTGATGAAAAACGATGACTCGGACCTGTCGAACGTTTCCAAAATGGTCAATATGGATGAAATTTTAACATTTAATCTTTTGACTCTAAATGACTGTTGGATGTGAATTATGACTTTTTCAACTAAATCAAGTGTGTTTAAAGTCATTTATGTGCCTGAAATTGGTCAAAATTGAAGCTTTTGAGTAAGCAAAACTCTGGTAAAAATGGCCATTTTGGTCACTCTGAGGGGTTAAAAAGTGGTTATTCAACATGAGGCACGATCCAATTGACATTTGAATCATTTTTGGTACAGTCCCAAAAATCCATTTTCTGATGAAAAATGATGACTCCGGACCTGTCGAACGATTCAAAATGGTCAATATGGATGAAATTTTAACATGTAATCTTTTGACTCTTAATGACTGTTGGATGTGAATTATGACTTTTTCAACTAAAATAAGCGTGTTTAAAATCATTTATGCGCCTGAAATTGGTCAAAATTAAAGCTTTTGAGTAAGCAAAACTCTGTAAAAATGGCCGTTTTGGTCACTCTGAGGGGTAAAAAGTGGTTATTCAACATGAGGCACGATCCATTTGACATTTTGAATCATTTTTGGTACAGTCCCAAAAATCCATTTTCTGATGAAAAACAATGACTCCGGACCTGTCGAACGTTCCCAAAATGGTCAATATGGATGAAATTTTAACATTTAATCTTTTGACTCCAAATGACTGTTGGATGGGAATTATGAACTTTTTCAACTAAAATAAGTGTGTTTAAAGTCATTTCTGTGCCTGAAATTGGTCAAAATTGTAGCTTTTGAGTAAGCAAAACTCTGTAAAAATGGCCATTTTGGTCACTCTGAGGGGTTAAAAAGTGGTTATTCAACATGAGGCACAATCCAATTGACATTTTGAATCATTTTTGGTACAGTCCCAAAAATCCATTTTCTGATGAAAAACGATGACTCCGGACCTGTCGAACGTTTCCAAAATGGTCAATATGGATGAAATTTTAACATTTAATCTTTTGACTCTAAATGACTGTTGGATGTGAATTATGACTTTTTCAACTAAATCAAGTGTGTTTAAAGTCATTTATGTGCCTGAAATTGGTCAAAATTGAAGCTTTTGAGTAAGCAAAACTCTGTAAAAATGGCCATTTTGGTCACTCTGAGGGGTTAAAAAGTGGTTATTCAACATGAGGCACGATCCAATTGACATTTTGAATCATTTTTGGTACAGTCCCAAAAATCCATTTTCTGATGAAAAACGATGACTCCGGACCTGTCGAACGTTCCCAAAATGGTCAATATGGATGAAATTTTAACATTTAATCTTTTGACTCCAAATGACTGTTGGATGTGAATTATGACCTTTTCGACTAAAATAAGTGTGTTTAAAGTCATTTCTGTGCCTGAAATTGGTCAAAATTAAAGCTTTTGAATAAGCAAAAACTCTGTAAAAATGGCAATTTTGGTCACTCTGAGGGGTTAAAAAGTGGTTATTCAACATGAGGCACGATCCATTTGACATTTTGAATCATTTTTGGTACAGTCCCAAAAATCCATTTTCTGATGAAAAACGATGACTCCGGACCTGTCGAACGTTCCCAAAATGGTCAATATGGATGAAATTTTAACATTTAATCTTTTGACTCTAAATGACTGTTGGATGTGAATTATGACTTTTTCAACTAAATCAAGTGTGTTTAAAGTCATTTATGTGCCTGAAATTGGTCAAAATTGAAGCTTTTGAGTAAGCAAAACTCTGTAGAAATGGCCATTTTGGTCACTCTGAGGGGTTAAAAAGTGGTTATTCAACATGAGGCACGATCCAATTGACATTTTGAATCATTTTTGGTACAGTCCCAAAAATCCATTTACTGATGAAAAATGATGACTCCGGACCTGTCGAACGATTCCAAAATGGTCAATATGGATGAAATTTTAACATGTAATCTTTTGACTCTTAATGACTGTTGGATGTGAATTATGACTTTTTCAACTAAAATAAGCGTGTTTAAAATCATTTATGCGCCTGAAATTGGTCAAAATTAAAGCTTTTGAGTAAGCAAAACTCTGTAAAAATGGCCGTTTTGGTCACTCTGAGGGGTTAAAAAGTGGTTATTTAACATGAGGCACGATCCATTTGACATTTTGAATCATTTTTGGTACAGTCCCAAAAATCCATTTTCTGATGAAAAACAATGACTCCGGACCTGTCGAACGTTTCCAAAATGGTCAATATGGATGAAATTTTAACATTTAATCTTTTGACTCTAAATGACTGTTGGATGGGAATTATGACTTTTTCAACTAAAATAAGTGTGTTTAAAATCATTTATGTGCCTGAAATTGGTCAAAATTGTAGCTTTTGAGTAAGCAAAACTCTGTAAAAATGGCCATTTTGGTCACTCTGAGGGGTTAAAAAGTGGTTATTCAACATGAGGCACGATCCAATTGACATTTTGAATCATTTTTGGTACAGTCCCAAAAATCCATTTTCTGATGAAAAACGATGACTCCGGACCTGTCGAACGTTCCCAAAATGGTCAATATGGATGAAATTTTAACATTTAATCTTTTGACTCCAAATGACTGTTGGATGTGAATTATGACCTTTTCGACTAAAATAAGTGTGTTTAAAGTCATTTCTGTGCCTGAAATTGGTCAAAATTGAAGCTTTTGAGTAAGCGAAACTCTGTAAAAATGGCAATGTTGGTCACTCTGAGGGGTTAAAAAGTAGTTATTCAACATGAGGCACGATCCATTTGACATTTTGAATCATTTTTGGTACAGTCCCAAAAATCCATTTTCTGATGAAAAACGATGACTCCGGACCTGTCGAACGTTCCCAAAATGGTCAATATGGATGAAATTTTAACATTTAATCTTTTGACTCTAAATGACTGTTGGATGTGAATTATGACTTTTTCAACTAAAATAAGTGTGTTTAAAGTCATTTATGTGCCTGAAATTGGTCAAAATTAAAGCTTTTGAATAAGCAAAACTCTGTAAAAATGGCAATTTTGGTCACTCTGAGGGGTTAAAAAGTGGTTATTCAACATGAGGCACGATCCAATTGACATTTTGAATCATTTTTGGTACAGTCCCAAAAAACCATTTTCTGATGAAAAACGATGACTCCGGACCTGTCGAACGATTCCAAAATGGTCAATATGGATGAAATTTTAACATTTAATCTTTTGACTCTAAATGACTGTTGGATGTGAATTATGACTTTTTCAACTAAAATAAGTGTGTTTAAAGTCATTTATGTGCCTGAAATTGGTCAAAATTAAAGCTTTTGAATAAGCAAAAACTCTGTAAAAATGGCAATTTTGGTCACTCTGAGGAGTTAAAAAGTGGTTATTCAACATGACGCACGATCCATTTGACATTTTGAATCATTTTTGGTACAGTCCCAAAAATCCATTTTCTGATGAAAAACAATGACTCCGGACCTGTCGAACGATTCCAAAATGGTCAATATGGATGAAATTTTAACATTTAATCTTTTGACTCTAAATGACTCTTGGATGTGAATTATGACTTTTTCAACTAAAATAAGTGTGTTTAAAGTCATTTATGTGCCTGAAATTGGTCAAAATTGTAGCTTTTGAGTAAGCAAAACTCTGTAAAAATGGCCATTTTGGTCACTCTGAGGAGTTAAAAAGTGGTTATTCAACATGAGGCACGATCCAATTGACATTTTGAATCATTTTTGGTACAGTCCCAAAAATTCATTTTCTGATGAAAAACGATGACTCCGGACCTGTCGAACGATTCCAAAATGGTCAATATGGATGAAATTTTAACATTCAATCTTTTGACTCTAAATGACTGTTGGATGTGAATTATGACTTTTTCAACTAAAATAAGTGTGTTTAAAGTCATTTATGTGCCTGAAATTGGTCAAAATTGAAGCTTTTGAATAAGCAAAACTCTGTAGAAATAACAATGTTGGTCACTCTGAGGGGTTAAAAAGTGGTTATTCAACATGAGGCACGATCCATTTGACATTTTGAATAATTTTTGGTACAGTCCCAAAAATCCATTTTCTGATGAAAAACGATGACTCCGGACCTGTCGAACGATTCCAAAATGGTCAATATGGATGAAATTTTAACATTTAATCTTTTGACTATAAATGACTGTTGGATGTGAATTATGACTTTTTCAACTAAAATAAGTGTGTTTAAAGTCATTTATGTGCCTGAAATTGGTCAAAATTAAAGCTTTTGAATAAGCAAAAACTCTGTAAAAATGGCAATTTTGGTCACTCTGAGGAGTTAAAAAGTGGTTATTCAACATGAGGCACGATCCATTTGACATTTTGAATCATTTTTGGTACAGTCCCAAAATTCAATTTTCTGATGAAAAACGATGACTCCGGACCTGTCGAACGTTCCCAAAATGGTCAATATGGATGAAATTTTAACATTTAATCTTTTGACTCCAAATGACTGTTGGATGGGAATTATGACTTTTTCAACTAAAATAAGTGTGTTTAAAGTCATTTATGTGCCTGAAATTGGTCAAAATTGAAGCTTTTGAATAAGCAAAACTCTGTAGAAATAACAATGTTGGTCACTCTGAGGGGTTAAAAAGTGGTTATTCAACATGAGGCACGATCCATTTGACATTTTGAATCATTTTTGGTACAGTCCCAAAAATCCATTTTCTGATGAAAAACGATGACTCCGGACCTGTCGAACGTTTCCAAAATGGTCAATATGGATGAAATTTTAACATTTAATCTTTTGACTCTAAATGACTGTTGGATGTGAATTATGACTTTTTCAACTAAATCAAGTGTGTTTAAAGTCATTTATGTGCCTGAAATTGGTCAAAATTGAAGCTTTTGAGTAAGCAAAACTCTGTAAAAATGGCCACTTTGGTCACTCTGAGGGGTTAAAAAGTGGTTATTCAACATGAGGCACGATCCAATTAACATTTTGAATCATTTTTGGTACAGTCCCAAAAATCCATTTTCTGATGAAAAACGATGACTCCAGACCTGTCGAACGTTCCCAAAATGGTCAATATGGATGAAATTTTAACATTTAATCTTTTGACTCCAAATGACTGTTGGATGTGAATTATGACCTTTTCGACTAAAATAAGTATGTTTAAAGTCATTTATGTGCCTGAAATTGGTCAAAATTGAAGCTTTTGAGTAAGCGAAACTCTGTAAAAATGGCAATGTTGGTCACTCTGAGGGGTTAAAAAGTGGTTATTCAACATGAGGCACGATCCATTTGACATTTTGAATCATTTTTGGTACAGTCCCAAAAATCCATTTTCTGATGAAAAACGATGACTCCGGACCTGTCGAACGTTTCCAAAATGGTCAATATGGATGAAATTTTAACATTTAATCTTTTGACTCTAAATGACTGTTGGATGTGAATTATGACTTTTTCAACTAAAATAAGTGTGTTTAAAGTCATTTATGTGCCTGAAATTGGTCAAAATTGAAGCTTTTGAGTAAGCAAAACTCTGTAAAAATGGCCATTTTGGTCACTCTGAGGGGTTAAAAAGTGGTTATTCAACATGAGGCACGATCCAATTGACATTTTGAATCATTTTTGGTACAGTCCCAAAAATCCATTTTCTGATGAAAAACGATGACTCCGGACCTGTCGAACGTTCCCAAAATGGTCAATATGGATGAAATTTTAACATTTAATCTTTTGACTCTAAATGACTGTTGGATGTGAATTATGACTTTTTCAACTAAAATAAGTGTGTTTAAAGTCATTTATGTGCCTGAAATTGGTCAAAATTAAAGCTTTTGAATAAGCAAAAACTCTGTAAAAATGGCAATTTTGGTCACTCTGAGGGGTTAAAAAGTGGTTATTCAACATGAGGCACGATCCATTTGACATTTTGAATCATTTTTGGTACAGTCCCAAAAATCCATTTTCTGATGAAAAACGATGACTCCGGACATGTCGAACGTTTCCAAAATGGTCAATATGGATGAAATTTTAACATTTAATCTTTTGACTCCAAATGACTGTTGGATGTGAATTATGACCTTTTCGACTAAAATAAGTATGTTTAAAGTCATTTCTGTGCCTGAAATTGGTCAAAATTGAAGCTTTTGAGTAAGCGAAACTCTGTAAAAATGGCAATGTTGGTCACTCTGAGGGGTTAAAAAGTGGTTATTCAACATGAGGCACAATCCATTTGACATTTTGAATCATTTTTGGTACAGTCCCAAAAATCCATTTTCTGATGAAAAACGATGACTCCGGACCTGTCGAACGTTTCCAAAATGGTCAATATGGATGAAATTTTAACATTTAATCTTTTGACTCTAAATGACTGTTGGATGTGAATTATGACTTTTAAAACTAAAATAAGTGTGTTTAAAGTCATTTATGTGCCTGAAATTGGTCAAAATTGAAGCTTTTGAGTAAGCAAAACTCTGTAAAAATGGCCATTTTGGTCACTCTGAGGGGTTAAAAAGTGGTTATTCAACATGAGGCACGATCCAATTGACATTTTGAATAATTTTTGGTACAGTCCCAAAAATCCATTTTCTGATGAAAAACGATGACTCCGGACCTGTCGAACGTTCCCAAAATGGTCAATATGGATGAAATTTTAACATTTAATCTTTTGACTCCAAATGACTGTTGGATGTGAATTATGACCTTTTCGACTAAAATAATTGTGTTTAAAGTCATTTCTGTGCCTGAAATTGGTCAAAATTAAAGCTTTTGAATAAGCAAAAACTCTGTAAAAATGGCAATTTTGGTCACTCTGAGGGGTTAAAAAGTGGTTATTCAACATGAGGCACGATCCATTTGACATTTTGAATCATTTTTGGTACAGTCCCAAAAATCCATTTTCTGATGAAAAACGATGACTCCGGACCTGTCGAACGTTCCCAAAATGGTCAATATGGATGAAATTTTAACATTTAATCTTTTGACTCTAAATGACTGTTGGATGTGAATTATGACTTTTTCAACTAAAATAAGTGTGTTTAAAGTCATTTATGTGCCTGAAATTGGTCAAAATTAAAGCTTTTGAATAAGCAAAAACTCTGTAAAAATGGCAATTTTGGTCACTCTGAGGGGTTAAAAAGTGGTTATTCAACATGAGGCACGATCCATTTGACATTTTGAATCATTTTTGGTACAGTCCCAAAAATCCATTTTCTGATGAAAAACGATGACTCCGGACCTGTCGAACGTTTCCAAAATGGTCAATATGGATGAAATTTTAACATTTAATCTTTTGACTCTAAATGACTGTTGGATGTGAATTATGACTTTTTCAACTAAATCAAGTGTGTTTAAAGTCATTTATGTGCCTGAAATTGGTCAAAATTGAAGCTTTTGAGTAAGCAAAACTCTGTAAAAATGGCCATTTTGGTCACTCTGAGGGGTTAAAAAGTGGTTATTCAACATGAGGCACGATCCAATTGACATTTTGAATCATTTTTGGTACAGTCCCAAAAATCCATTTTCTGATGAAAAATGATGACTCCGGACCTGTCGAACGATTCCAAAATGGTCAATATGGATGAAATTTTAACATGTAATCTTTTGACTCTTAATGACTGTTGGATGTGAATTATGACTTTTTCAACTAAAATAAGCGTGTTTAAAATCATTTATGCGCCTGAAATTGGTCAAAATTAAAGCTTTTGAGTAAGCAAAACTCTGTAAAAATGGCCGTTTTGGTCACTCTGAGGGGTTAAAAAGTGGTTATTCAACATGAGGCACGATCCATTTGACATTTTGAATCATTTTTGGTACAGTCCCAAAAATCCATTTTCTGATGAAAAACAATGACTCCGGACCTGTCGAACGTTCCCAAAATGGTCAATATGGATGAAATTTTAACATTTAATCTTTTGACTCCAAATGACTGTTGGATGGGAATTATGACTTTTTCAACTAAAATAAGTGTGTTTAAAGTCATTTATGTGCCTGAAATTGGTCAAAATTGAAGCTTTTGAGTAAGCAAAACTCTGTAAAAATGGCAATGTTGGTCACTCTGAGGGGTTAAAAAGTGGTTATTTAACATGAGGCACGATCCATTTGACATTTTGAATCATTTTTGGTACAGTCCCAAAAATCAATTTTCTGATGAAAAACGATGACTCCGGACCTGTCGAACGTTTCCAAAATGGTCAATATGGATGAAATTTTAACATTTAATCTTTTGACTCTAAATGACTGTTGGATGTGAATTATGACTTTTTCAACTAAAATAAGTGTGTTTAAAGTCATTTCTGTGCCTGAAATTGGTCAAAATTGTAGCTTTTGAGTAAGCAAAACTCTGTAAAAATGGCCATTTTGGTCACTCTGAGGGGTTAAAAAGTGGTTATTCAACATGAGGCACAATCCAATTGACATTTTGAATCATTTTTGGTACAGTCCCAAAAATCCATTTTCTGATGAAAAACGATGACTCCGGACCTGTCGAACGTTTCCAAAATGGTCAATATGGATGAAATTTTAACATTTAATCTTTTGACTCTAAATGACTGTTGGATGTGAATTATGACTTTTTCAACTAAATCAAGTGTGTTTAAAGTCATTTATGTGCCTGAAATTGGTCAAAATTGAAGCTTTTGAGTAAGCAAAACTCTGTAAAAATGGCCATTTTGGTCACTCTGAGGGGTTAAAAAGTGGTTATTCAACATGAGGCACGATCCAATTAACATTTTGAATCATTTTTGGTAAAGTCCCAAAAATCCATTTTCTGATGAAAAACGATGACTCCAGACCTGTCGAACGTTCCCAAAATGGTCAATATGGATGAAATTTTAACATTTAATCTTTTGACTCCAAATGACTGTTGGATGTGAATTATGACCTTTTCGACTAAAATAAGTATGTTTAAAGTCATTTATGTGCCTGAAATTGGTCAAAATTGAAGCTTTTGAGTAAGCAAAACTCTGTAAAAATGGCCATTTTGGTCACTCTGAGGGGTTAAAAAGTGGTTATTCAACATGAGGCACGATCCAATTGACATTTTGAATCATTTTTGGTACAGTCCCAAAAATCCATTTTCTGATGAAAAACGATGACTCCGGACCTGTCGAACGTTCCCAAAATGGTCAATATGGATGAAATTTTAACATTTAATCTTTTGACTCCAAATGACTGTTGGATGTGAATTATGACCTTTTCGACTAAAATAAGTGTGTTTAAAGTCATTTCTGTGCCTGAAATTGGTCAAAATTAAAGCTTTTGAATAAGCAAAAACTCTGTAAAAATGGCAATTTTGGTCACTCTGAGGGGTTAAAAAGTGGTTATTCAACATGAGGCACGATCCATTTGACATTTTGAATCATTTTTGGTACAGTCCCAAAAATCCATTTTCTGATGAAAAACGATGACTCCGGACCTGTCGAACGTTCCCAAAATGGTCAATATGGATGAAATTTTAACATTTAATCTTTTGACTCTAAATGACTGTTGGATGTGAATTATGACTTTTTCAACTAAAATAAGTGTGTTTAAAGTCATTTATGTGCCTGAAATTGGTCAAAATTAAAGCTTTTGAATAAGCAAAAACTCTGTAAAAATGGCAATTTTGGTCACTCTGAGGGGTTAAAAAGTGGTTATTCAACATGAGGCACGATCCATTTGACATTTTGAATCATTTTTGGTACAGTCCCAAAAATCCATTTTCTGATGAAAAACGATGACTCCGGACCTGTCGAACGTTTCCAAAATGGTCAATATGGATGAAATTTTAACATTTAATCTTTTGACTCTAAATGACTGTTGGATGTGAATTATGACTTTTTCAACTAAATCAAGTGTGTTTAAAGTCATTTATGTGCCTGAAATTGGTCAAAATTGAAGCTTTTGAGTAAGCAAAACTCTGTAGAAATGGCCATTTTGGTCACTCTGAGGGGTTAAAAAGTGGTTATTCAACATGAGGCACGATCCAATTGACATTTTGAATCATTTTTGGTACAGTCCCAAAAATCCATTTTCTGATGAAAAATGATGACTCCGGACCTGTCGAACGATTCCAAAATGGTCAATATGGATGAAATTTTAACATGTAATCTTTTGACTCTTAATGACTGTTGGATGTGAATTATGACTTTTTCAACTAAAATAAGCGTGTTTAAAATCATTTATGCGCCTGAAATTGGTCAAAATTAAAGCTTTTGAGTAAGCAAAACTCTGTAAAAATGGCCGTTTTGGTCACTCTGAGGGGTTAAAAAGTGGTTATTCAACATGAGGCACGATCCATTTGACATTTTGAATCATTTTTGGTACAGTCCCAAAAATCCATTTTCTGATGAAAAACAATGACTCTGGACCTGTCGAACGTTCCCAAAATGGTCAATATGGATGAAATTTTAACATTTAATCTTTTGACTCCAAATGACTGTTGGATGGGAATTATGACTTTTTCAACTAAAATAAGTGTGTTTAAAGTCATTTATGTGCCTGAAATTGGTCAAAATTGAAGCTTTTGAGTAAGCAAAACTCTGTAAAAATGGCAATGTTGGTCACTCTGAGGGGTTAAAAAGTGGTTATTTAACATGAGGCACGATCCATTTGACATTTTGAATCATTTTTGGTACAGTCCCAAAAATCAATTTTCTGATGAAAAACGATGACTCCGGACCTGTCGAACGTTTCCAAAATGGTCAATATGGATGAAATTTTAACATTTAATCTTTTGACTCTAAATGACTGTTGGGTGTGAATTATGACTTTTTCAACTAAAATAAGTGTGTTTAAAATCATTTATGTGCCTGAAATTGGTCAAAATTGTAGCTTTTGAGTAAGCAAAACTCTGTAAAAATGGCCATTTTGGTCACTCTGAGGGGTTAAAAAGTGGTTATTCAACATGAGGCACGATCCAATTGACATTTTGAATCATTTTTGGTACAGTCCCAAAAATCCATTTTCTGATGAAAAACGATGACTCCGGACCTGTCGAACGTTCCCAAAATGGTCAATATGGATGAAATTTTAACATTTAATCTTTTGACTCCAAATGACTGTTGGATGTGAATTATGACTTTTTCGACTAAAATAAGTATGTTTAAAGTCATTTATGTGCCTGAAATTGGTCAAAATTGAAGCTTTTGAGTAAGCAAAACTCTGTAAAAATGGCCATTTTGGTCACTCTGAGGGGTTAAAAAGTGGTTATTCAACATGAGGCACGATCCAATTGACATTTTGAATCATTTTTGGTACAGTCCCAAAAATCCATTTTCTGATGAAAAACGATGACTCCGGACCTGTCGAACGTTCCCAAAATGGTCAATATGGATGAAATTTTAACATTTAATCTTTTGACTCCAAATGACTGTTGGATGTGAATTATGACCTTTTCGACTAAAATAAGTGTGTTTAAAGTCATTTCTGTGCCTGAAATTGGTCAAAATTGAAGCTTTTGAGTAAGCGAAACTCTGTAAAAATGGCAATGTTGGTCACTCTGAGGGGTTAAAAAGTAGTTATTCAACATGAGGCACGATCCATTTGACATTTTGAATCATTTTTGGTACAGTCCCAAAAATCCATTTTCTGATGAAAAACGATGACTCCGGACCTGTCGAACGTTCCCAAAATGGTCAATATGGATGAAATTTTAACATTTAATCTTTTGACTCTAAATGACTGTTGGATGTGAATTATGACTTTTTCAACTAAAATAAGTGTGTTTAAAGTCATTTATGTGCCTGAAATTGGTCAAAATTAAAGCTTTTGAATAAGCAAAAACTCTGTAAAAATGGCAATTTTGGTCACTCTGAGGGGTTAAAAAGTGGTTATTCAAAATGAGGCACGATCCATTTGACATTTTGAATCATTTTTGGTACAGTCCCAAAAATCCATTTTCTGATGAAAAACGATGACTCCGGACCTGTCGAACGTTTCCAAAATGGTCAATATGGATGAAATTTTAACATTTAATCTTTTGACTCTAAATGACTGTTGGATGTGAATTATGACTTTTTCAACTAAATCAAGTGTGTTTAAAGTCATTTATGTGCCTGAAATTGGTCAAAATTGAAGCTTTTGAGTAAGCAAAACTCTGTAAAAATGGCAATGTTGGTCACTCTGAGGGGTTAAAAAGTGGTTATTTAACATGAGGCACGATCCATTTGACATTTTGAATCATTTTTGGTACAGTCCCAAAAATCAATTTTCTGATGAAAAACGATGACTCCGGACCTGTCGAACATTTCCAAAATGGTCAATATGGATGAAATTTTAACATTTAATCTTTTGATTCTAAATGACTGTTGGATGTGAATTATGACTTTTTCAACTAAAATAAGTGTGTTTAAAGTCATTTATGTGCCTGAAATTGGTCAAAATTGTAGCTTTTGAGTAAGCAAAACTCTGTAAAAATGGCCATTTTGGTCACTCTGAGGGGTTAAAAAGTGGTTATTCAACATGAGGCACGATCCAATTGACATTTTGAATCATTTTTGGTACAGTCCCAAAAATCCATTTTCTGATGAAAAACGATGACTCCGGACCTGTCGAACGTTCCCAAAATGGTCAATATGGATGAAATTTTAACATTTAATCTTTTGACTCCAAATGACTGTTGGATGTGAATTATGACCTTTTCGACTAAAATAAGTGTGTTTAAAGTCATTTCTGTGCCTGAAATTGGTCAAAATTGAAGCTTTTGAGTAAGCGAAACTCTGTAAAAATGGCAATGTTGCTCACTCTGAGGGGTTAAAAAGTGGTTATTCAACATGAGGCACGATCCATTTGACATTTTGAATCATTTTTGGTACAGTCCCAAAAATCCATTTTCTGATGAAAAACGATGACTCCGGACCTGTCGAACGTTTCCAAAATGGTCAATATGGATGAAATTTTAACATTTAATCTTTTGACTCTAAATGACTGTTGGATGTGAATTATGACTTTTTCAACTAAATCAAGTGTGTTTAAAGTCATTTATGTGCCTGAAATTGGTCAAAATTGAAGCTTTTGAGTAAGCAAAACTCTGTAAAAATGGCCATTTTGGTCACTCTGAGGGGTTAAAAAGTGGTTATTCAACATGAGGCACGTTCCAATTAACATTTTGAATCATTTTTGGTACAGTCCCAAAAATCCATTTTCTGATGAAAAACGATGACTCCAGACCTGTCGAACGTTCCCAAAATGGTCAATATGGATGAAATTTTAACATTTAATCTTTTGACTCCAAATGACTGTTGGATGTGAATTATGACCTTTTCGACTAAAATAAGTGTGTTTAAAGTCATTTCTGTGCCTGAAATTGGTCAAAATTGAAGCTTTTGAGTAAGCGAAACTCTGTAAAAATGGCAATGTTGGTCACTCTGAGTGGTTAAAAAGTGGT
>NW_028251818.1:0-30923 GCF_964263255.1 Lissotriton vulgaris | reverse complement strand
TATATATGTATATATATACATATATATATATATATATATATATATTCAATGAAAAAACCATAGGTTATAGACCATATATAGTTAGGAATTCGCATTTACAAAACCTTATTTTACTCGCATAAAACCATTGAAATTCCATATATAGTTAGTTGCGCTAACTATATATCGCGCACCCGCAATCCACTGCTGATGATGTCACATATTACATCATTCATGACATGGTCAGTGACATCACTGATGACATCACTGATGACATCTCAAATGACATCACTGATGACATCTCAAATGACATCACTGATGACATCACTGATGACATCTCATTTGACATTACTGATCACATCACTGATTTTATCATTCATGTGATAATACGATGAACCTCTTCAGACTCTAATATAACCTTAGATACAATCAGTGTAAACAGACACTCACAGACTGTCACTCATCCATGGAGTTACTCACACACCTAGTCAGTCATGCAAAGAATCAATCACACCTCCATTTCCTCAACTATACAGTTATGCAAACTTTACTTATTCAAACATATACTAACACATATTTACTCTCTTATACAATCCCTGATACAAGTTCACAATGATCCATACAGCCACTCACACATTCACTGGCTCTTATGCACAGTTATTTATATATGTCAACTCTCACATGTACTGTGTTTCACATATGTACTTACTTTGACATGTAGCACTGAGATATCCATTCACTCACCAATACACTCATGCACACAGTCAACTGCCCATACAGCTGTTTCCACATGCACTTTTGAAACCATACATCTAGTGAATCAACTGCTCACACATCTATGCACAGAGTCATACACCTCCCAGCCACCCACACACACACTCAGTCTCCCATACAAATACTAAGGTAACCAATCAATAACCCATATAGTTACTCATATAGCTACTTATCAACACATGCAACAGTTTACAGAACAACAGACATAATGATGCACAAATTAAGACAGTTTAGTCACTAACCCATGCACTCAGTGAGACACATTTAATCACTCACTCATACAGTCAGTCATGCACCTACTAAATCCTTCATCCAGACACTTATACATCCACTCATTCTTCAATATGTAAGACATATTTTAACTTCACAGAAACATACAGTCACTGGATGTTGTCATCAGTGATGTCATTTGAGATGTCATCAGTGATGTCATCAGTGATGTCACTGACCATGTCATGAATGATGTAATATGTGACATCATCAGCAGTGGATTGCGGGTGCGCGATATATAGTTAGCGCAACTAACTATATATGGAATTTCAATGGTTTTATGCGAGTAAAATAAGGTTTTGTAAATGCGAATTCCTAACTATATATGGTCTATAACCTATGGTTTTTTCATTGAATTTCAATGGTTTTTTAAATGCAAATTTCTAACTATATATGGTCTATAACCTATGGTTTTTTCAGTGAATTTCATTGGTTTTTTAAAAGCTAACATCTGTAGCTGTAAAATGTATTATTCTTTAAATCCCAAAATATATTTAGATGTTTATTGATAATTTTTTTTTTAATATTTTTTTTCTTCGCTTCTAGTTCGCGAACCGGGAAGCTTTCCGTTAGCTCATCTTGATGCCGCGATCTAGTCCGCGAACCGGTCAACGTTACGTTAGCGGAACAGTGACGCGCCGCGGAAGCGCGACGTATCACGTTATCGCGTAATGCGTCTAATGACGCGCCGCGTTAGCGCTCCCGGAAGTGCTCCGGACCGCGAACCGGAAGCGATCTGGGACGCGGCGCGCGCCGCGTAACGTAAGCGGAACAGGTCATGTGACTTGTTTATCAAACTTCTCATTGGTTCATTTCACTTTTGGTTTCCAAATGATGTATGACTAGGTCATGTGACCTAAAAATAACACTTTTCATTGGCTCAGAACTTTTGTTTTCCCCAAATCAAGTAAACCCCTCCTTATTTCCTCACTCTGACTTTCATCTTGGTGAGAGAAAGACCATTTATCTGAAGATCCACAATGGCTTCCATTGTTGCTGCAGCTGGTGCACCCCCACCACCACCTCCACCTCCCCATAAGAAGAGAGGACCACCCAGTCAAATTATGACTAACAGAGAGGAGGAAGATGAGGAAGAAGAAGAAGAGGAGAGAGAGGGACAACAATTTGTTGATGAGTTGCCCCGGGTTTCTAAACGAAAAACCAGTTTCATCTGGCAGTTTTTCACCATCCCTCCTGGAACCAAGAAAGTGAATGCAAAATATGCCACCTGCCTCATCTGTGACCACAGATTGTCGAGAGGCACAGAAAAGAAGTACAGTATGGGGAACTATACAATGCACCGTCACATGAGCAGGTGGCATCCCTTGAACTACAGCCGGGCTGAGTTAAGGGATCTTGTAGACAATCCGACGGCAACTCCTGTGGCAAGATCTACATCCACATTGTCTTTGACGGGAAGAGAGGCACAAGAGACTGTGCCAAACATCCAACGTAACTTCCAGCACATGAAGGTGTCTTGTATTTACTGTGGTGCTATGCTGTCATATGGCAACATGAGTGTCAACCTCATGAACATTGCATATGAAAATCATAAGTGCCCTAATGCACCCAAAAAGTAATTTTCTTTTTTTTTGCTCCAGTTGAGCCGTTTTGAAAGCCTGTTTTTTGTTGTCTCCCCTCCTTAAAAAACACAAAAAAAACATAAAACAGTTCTAAAAATACAAAAAAATCAAAAAATGTTCAAAAAATTACAAAAAAAACATAAAACAACAAAAACAAAAAAAAACAGTTCTTTTCAGAACTACCTCCCCTTTCAAACAAAATTGCTAGAATGTTTATCACTCTGGCAAGCTCTATTTCTTTTGGTTCGCTTCAAGTTCGCTGACCGGTTCGCGAACTTTAAGCGAACTAAAAAAAATATTTTTTTAAAAAAAAAGAAGAGTTAGTATAAGGGAAGTAAACAGAGAATAATGTAAAAAGAAAGACAGCTAGAGAGAGTAAATGAGAGATACTGTCAATGACATCATCAGCAGTGCATTGCGGGTAAAAAGAGTGGAAAACATTTACCTTATAATTCTTGTTACCTTTTTTAAATATTTTTTCATACTTTCAATCTGTAAAACAAAGAACAAACATTTCAAAAAATATTAAAACATGTATTTAAAAATTAGAAAAGACAAGGGAAAAGGTTCAAAAACAAACAGTTTTTCAACAACTTTGACATTTACAGAAGTCTCTGCTTCTCTACGTTCCCTACACAATCCTAAAGATATATATTCGAAAGAAACTGTATCTTGATATTGCTGAACTGAGGCCTATTTTGAAACATGATGTTTTTCTTGCACTGCTAATGTCTCACAATAGTGATGCAATAGCAGCGCAAAAAAGATGTAAAGTCATAATAAAATTGTGTCTAACATTGTAAATGATTGTTTTAGGATGCAAATAAGATGTGTGCTTTCAAGAGCTTTCTTTGAGGTGAGGCCTCTTTTTTTTATAAAAAAAAAACACTACCCAGAAGTACAGCACTCTAAGCATTAAAATTGATATTTACAGAACTCACCTTACCCATATGTACCACACATTTCTAAATGTATATCATAAGGACAAAAAGCATAACATTAATTATACATGTTAAATGGTTTATTTTTGCTGTTCTCAGAATGTATCAAATTTCACTTAAATCAGTGACTTGAAGGTATTCATCATGTAACAGCGGGGAAAAAAAAACACAATCAAAATGACTGTGTTTAAAAAACCCATACAACCTAAGAAATCTGATTTCAAAACTTCTTAAAATTAACTTACTTTCAATGACGTCGAAGGATCTCCTATAAACAGCATCCACTCTGTTGTGCTTTAAATATTTTCAGCCCGCCACTTTCTGAAAGAAAACCTCCATCGATACGTGAAATATGTTACATAGAAAAAAAACTTCTCTCATTATATCACATGTTTCCACTAGGCCAAATCATGTTGCCGCGATTCGCAAATCTTGTAATTCTTCCAATCAAATCCCGACATTTTCTATTTTCGCAACTTTCAAAAATAAAATATTTGAGATTATTTTCACAATCCTGGACTACTAATATCTTACTCTTCTTTGTCAGTCATGTTCTCCTTTTCCTATGACACTGATACTGCTTACTATGAAGCAGACTTACTTGCATTAGGTTTATATAGTTGAATTTTTAATCGAGACAGCATTGCAGACTTACATTCCCTCTACTTAAAATTTTGGTTTTAAAAACACCAGGTAAGAATTTTTAAGGTCAAACGGCAATTTTTTTTTGAACGTTACAACAGAATCATTACAGAATGACCAGCCGTTTCCAGACTTTAAGTAAGCTGTATAATGTCCTGATGTTGTTGATGGACCATCGTGATAGATAATTGCTACAGTAACAAAAGTCCTCCCTGATATTGACAGCTGAGAAGCCACAAAATTTTTTATTAAAGTTGACAATTTTGTTCCATCAGGCCTACATCGTTGCATCATTAAAATGACATACTGGCCATATCTACGTATAAATAATGTTGACATCATATCACATTTACATTGGCTACACTCCATGTTGTGATCCGCTGCATTTACTAGCTTATTAAAGGAGACTGATTTACTGTCTGGCAAAGTTAAATATATAAATCTTTCTGAGTCTACACTAGTAGTACTTGATACCATACAGTTCTCGCAGTCATGCTGCCATTGATAAGAAAGCCCAAACAGGTGATCTACATCTACACCCTCAACTTGCAATATATCAAGCATATACATTAAAAACTCCTGACAATCTTGCTGATTATTTTCAGAGAAGTCTGTTTGACCTGAACATTCATCTAACAGATAACGAACTTCAGACACACTTTCTACTTTTGTTCGATCACTGCTACATTTCTCGAAAACAGAATTCAACAAACAGCATAAAATTTGTTCAGAATTCAACAGAATCTGTTCTTTTAAACTCTCTAGTGAAAAGAGAACATTAACCACTACATTTGCATAGCAGTTGACACCAGAACTGTTTTCAAATTGAAAACCGACAACATCTTCAACAGAATCCACTTTCTTTCTGCTAACAATTTTCGGTTCATTGACTTTTAGTCTTTTTGCAACAACCTCCCTACTATTACTGCTATTTCTACGTTTGCGGCCTACCACACGTTTCTCAAACAAAGGATATTGAGGCAAATGTGGCGCATACTCTCTTCTTAACCTATTGTATTCCTTAACACAATCTAGATCCGCACAAATGTTTGTGACATCACAGTCAATCAAGTACAATCCCGATAAAGTTCTAACTCGTGACAATGCCACATATGCCATACCCTCCTTGAACACAGAACTGCCAATATTCACCAATGCACAGTCTACACTTAAACCTTGCGATTTATGGATTGTCACCGCATATGCCAAGCAAACAGGAAACTGTTTACGGCGAACATATAAATCTTTAACAAGCAAAAACCTAGCAGAACAACGACCAATTTGCTGTACTTCCTCAATGCCATCAAATTTAATTTTTAAAAATTCTATTCCATCTCTATTTCTGTATTTCTCAAAATCAACAACATTACCCATTGATCCATTTACCAGACCTCTTTCTACATGTAAATTCCTTCTCAAAATAATTCGGCAATTTAAACACACATTCAAAGTCTTTTCAAAACCCGCTGTTTTAGATATAGTCTTCTCTAATGAATCCAATTTTGATTTCAAATTGTCTGACAAAATAATTGTTGATCCCATATGCTCTAATTTGTCGATAGCTTCAAGTTTCACAATCTCTTGCTTTTCTAAATTCAACATTTTGTTGTTGAAGATGGCACATTCTGCAAGAGTTGGCATGAGACATATCCCGGATTTCTTCTCAGTAATTTTCTGAAAAATATTCTCAGGCACAATATCTTGTTTGGGATACAAATTTGACAGTAACCGTGCATTTAAAGCTTCTTTCCCATGCTCGGTCACTTTTCCAATTCTAATATCTTGTAGAATATTCTTGTAATCTTCATCCTTTGCCTGACGCATATTTTGATGCAGTTCTGCATAATTGAAGTTTAACCATATATTGACGTTGCCAATGCTCCCTAGGCACTTCCTGGTATCTTCATGCGTGAGTATTTTGAACACAGGTTGACCTTTTACTGGTGTCAGCTGTAGAAGATCTCCGAAAACAATAATGTGTTTCCCACCAAATAAGACATCATATTCAGTTTTAAGTACTTCTTGCATTCTCAAATGCACAAAGGCAAGCATGACATTGGAAACCATGCTTACTTCGTCAATGATAAGTAGTTTCATTTTCCTCAAAACTCTTGAAACTTCACAGCAAGCATCTCCAGATAACTTGTTGTATTGTAATTTGTTGTCATGCTCCACCGGCAGCATCAATAGACGATGCAAAGTAATACCTTTAATATTATGTGCTGCCAGTCCAGTAGGAGCGGTGACAACACAAGACAGCGATGACTCAGTCCTTTCCTGCAAATAACAAGAGATTGCTTTAATGAGGAAACTTTTTCCAGTTCCCGCTTCTCCACTCACGTACAGTCGGACAGGCTTCAACGACGTACACGAGCACTCTTTCTTCTCATGACTTAATCCGTGCTCAATTTCCTTGGTAACTTCATCATATATTTTCCTCTGCTCAACGTTGAGTTGTTTTTCCAAGTCTTGTAAGTTAACTGAATCCTCCTGAGCATGTGCCATGGCTCTTTCTACTTCATTCATAGCAGTGGCAGCTTCATTTTCGATAATAGGTCCTCCAAGTGGATCTTGACTCAATGAAACAGAACTCTGACTGTCCTGAGAACTGTCTCTGGCAATCTCGGCTGCAATCGTTGCTTCCTGCTCAATTTCCAAAGTTAGCATTTCTTGATATTTAGAAAAAGCAGGACATTCTATGGACTCCTTGGCTGCATTGAAAGAGTCTTCGTAACAGAGGAAATCTCCAAGCAGTTCCTCTTCTGCACGCCAAGGCTTGAAAAGTTGCAAAAGTGCTAAATAGAAAAACTCCTTTTTTTCTGGAGATTCGCCACTTAATTTTCGATGGTTTACTAATTGGCATTTTCTTTGCTTGACCAGGCATCCCTCACTTCCAATTACAGCATACACTCCTTTCTCAATATCTTCTTTGATGTTCCTCTTGAATATATAATTTTGGAGAACCTCATATAGACAAATATTCTCAAGGTGACTGCTTCGATTTGGATAATATGTATCCAACATGTTGGTCTTCAAAATGTCGGTACTGTTTGGTTCCTTTTCTGCCAAATACTCAATTTCCCGAACAGGTTTAAGAACTCGATTTCGCGTTGCAGCAAGACCAAGACTCGCCCAAACGAGACTCCTGGATTTGGCATAGAGACTTGCTGAAGACAATCGATCAGAACATTCGTAAGCTCCGATTTCTCGATGCGACAACATCTTCAGACTGAAACTGTACAACTTCTTGCTGAGGCTCTTTTCATGGGAAATGTCCTCCCACATATCCTTCAGTTCGGTCTTTTCTTTTTTGGTGATGTAAGATGTCACATACCGAGCCACAGCCATACAGTTGTCAGCCACAAACTGTATATCCATGTTGGCATTCCACATGGACAAAATCACTGGGTTGTAGTCATTGATGTACTTGGACTCTTCGTTCCTTTTCAAATTGTATGTATTCTTGGGTGATTTCCTCGTCACATTATGTCGCAGCGAAGACATCAAACTGTTCACTCTTCCTTTAGAAATCACCGGTCGTGGAAAGTTGAAACGACATTTGGTGTAGAACTTGTCCTTGTTTCTGAATTTACGACGACAGTACTTTCCACAACGATGGCTTTGGAAACGTAGAACTTGTTCTCTTAGACTTTTCTTCTCCGTTGCGTTTGGAACAGCACACGTAGAATACTGTTCGATGAAATTCATCACTAAGTCATCCGGATCTGTTCCAAATTTAGGTGCATCCTTGATCCACAGCAACATATGTATATGAGGGGCACCTCTTGCTTGGTACTCCTTTCTCCAGAAGAAATCCAACACCTCTCCAAGAGGTGGATTCTTTTTATTTGTGATGAAAGACATCATAGCTTCAAATCTATGATTGAAGTACCTGCATACATTCACAGGATCCAAAGAACACAGTTCTCCAGGTGTCTTGAATTCAATGTTTTCAATATTTCCATTTGCCTCTCGTAGAAATTCAAGTAAGTCATCCCAGCCATACTCGGCACAGCTCAGAGTGAGGAACCATGTCGGAGTTCCTAAGTTCCTCAGCATACATTTTAAGTCACCATGACGACGGTACCAGTACTCATTAGTACCACGCTGACACGCCATGAGATTAATTAAGTGAGAATCCAAAATACTGTCTTGGACATTGACTTTATGCATAAAGTCACTTGCCGAGATGTTTCGCATCTGTATACCACTTTTTAAGATGTGGTTCACTGCATATGACAGTCCAGACAGATCGCTTTCAAACAGGAGATGAAACAAATAGGGAATGCATTGCCGAAACCTAGGATCTTCTGCATACAATCGTAAAGTCCGGTATTCAGACGCAGGAATTTCACGAGGTCGCTCATCATATCTTCCTCCTTGACCTGTGGGAAATAGCTGTGGGAAACACCGAGCTTCCAAACTTTCCTCCCAAACACTAATGGGACTCCCTTTGGCTTGTTTCATTTGAAACAACTCAATAGCATTCCCCATCACTTCCTTGGAATGCAAAGGATGAACACTATAATGTTCATATATTTCTTCACTTTTAGAGGCCTCTACTTTCTCAATTTGGCCAGCACACAAATCGCTATCCTCTTCATCACTTACTTCCTCTTCTGCAACATATACATTCTTATAGTACTTATTATTTTTCTTCAAATACACTGTTGCCTTTTTGACTTTCCTAACATCCACTAAATCTTGCCATATTTTCTTATTCTTTGTCGGAACCCCATTAACCAAGATAACCAGAGGTTCCTCTTCCACTTTTTCTATTCCAATTGTGTTAATGTTTTTGTTCAAATCTAGAGGCAAATAAACAACTCTTCCCTTTAATCCTCTCTGTAAATCTGCTGGAGGCAATTTCCCTGTCTTTGGCTCCATTCTTACAATAGCCTGAAAGGGATGGATACTTTGAATCAAAATAGATTCATAAGTATTTAAATCCTTCAATTCAGAAGGAATCTCAACCAATTCCAGATTATTATGAACTGCCCTAGCAGGCATCTGGTTTTGGTTTAATTTATTACAACAATAAGTACACACACGTTGATCCGATCCCAAATCAAAATAATTTTCTACCATCAAGTATGTGGCTAAATCCTTCCATTCACTATTATTTTCCCTTTCACTTTTTGCATATAAATCCACTACCTTAGTCTGATTCTTATAATAAGTGCGTCGACAACATACACAAGTGAAATTAGGCCTCTCACTTGATTTCATCTGAAACGTGGCAATTTCCTTCTGAAAATTATCTGTACTGGAAACCTGTACATTATCTTCCACATTACCCTCTACTTCAGGGTCAATTTGAACATTCTCATCTTTACTACCAAAGTAACAAAACTCAATTTCTTCACAAAGATTCTTCACATCTATTTCAGAACCATGCAAAAGAGCAGCACATAACTGTTTAAGCATAATTGCTGGACTCTTAGCATAATACAACATTCTCACTAATTTTCTCACTTTATTATGATGCACTGCTAGCATCCTGAAATGATGAAAAACACTCTGGCATACTCTCCTGGAAAGACAAGCCAGTGAATGACCACGCAAACCTGTCATTTGTCTCACTCTGCAAGGATCTAAATCTTGCAACAACTTCATTTTCTGCTTCAAACTTTTCTTATTAAATGTCCGTATAAAATCACATAGCAAATTGATGGAAACCTGTCGCACACTGCAAATAGAACTACACTTCCAAATGTACACAGGACCCTTAGGACGTCTTCCTAAAACCTCATCACTTAGCGCCTCTTCTGTCTCTGTTGTCACAAGTAGTTCTTTTTCAACTGGACAACCATCCTTCACTTCATAAGCTCGACCACTGATGTCAACTGCATGCACCAAATCATTATCCTGAAAATAAGTCTCCTCATTAAAAAATGCCTCAGAACTTGAACTATGCATCCATTCTCCAGAAAAAACTTCACAAAAGTTAGTACGATTTACTACTCTCTTCCATCTACTTTTTGTTTTGAAATCAGAAATTACCTTGCTTAGTTTCCTAATTCTATTGATTACCAAAATAAACAACTTTCGCTTGATTTCAAAAGCATGATCAATAATTTTCTCTACATTTTTCTTCTTCCTATAAAATGCCGCTTTCTGTTGGCCTTTCTTTTTAATATTTTTCAATAAATTAACTAATATCCTATTACGGAACATTCGTTGTCGAATGTCCCTAAACTGTTGTTTCCTTCTACTATCATGCACAGAGTTATCTCTTCCTCTACCAGTAACATTTGTGATGGGTCTCTCCTTTCCATTTAAATTACTTCTCTTTTTGTTAAGAGACACATTTTTTTGAGCAAAATTTTTTTTACTACAAATATTTCTTAAGAATGATTTCGTGCTCTTACCCGGACCTTTCTTGGTGTTTTGACAAGTATTTGGGGAAGAGGACTGCTGCAATAAAACATCATCCTGCTGTCTTTGACGTTTTCTAGCCTTTCGTATTCGACTTCTGGAAGGCATTTTCCAAACTATGAAAGAATCTGCAGTTGAATCTGTGAAAAAATATAATATAAAATGTTATTAACCACTATTACCAAACAGTAAATAAATAACAGTCATCTAAAACTTAATGCTGTACTAATTATTTAACATAGCAAATATTTTCCACCAGCACTGCATCACAAAAATGACACTCAATGGTACAAAACAGGCATACAACACTCATAAATCACTCCCTAATATTTTAAATCATTAATTCAGGATGACGATAAGATGTAGCCTATCTAAAGGTTTGTTTAGGCCCAGATCTTTGGACTGGGGTGAATGTGTGTCATTGATCCACATTCAGTCCATCACCTGTTTTGTTTATTTGAGGTGAGGCCAACACATGGTTGCAGATAAGATTTTCACTGAAAAAAAACCAAGGTAAAAAAACATGTGAAGGCCTACCAATGAAGTAAATCATTAAATGAAAACCAATACATTTCTGGAAATATGCACTACTAGTGCTTCATAAGATGTTTTGGATCATATTTATAAGTTATTTGAGTATCTAGTATGCTATTTTACATTCTTCATGGTGCAAATTTATTGTAAATACGCTCCCACCTGCGGTTGGCAAATTTAGATTTTGATTATGGGAGTTAGATAGGCATGTTAATAATTTCCCAAAAATGGTATATAACCCCAAACAACCTTTGAAGCAAATGCTCTTAGCCATGTTATCCACCTCCCATTGGATAACATGGCTAAGAAATGCTTGCAAATGTGATAAAAAAAGGCCTGCAATGCATGAATAACGCAGAAAAATCAGCGATATTCATGCATTTTCCAACAAATGCTCTTAGCCATGTTATCCACTTCCTATTAAATAACATGGCTAAGAACTGCTCAGGGCCCCATGAGGAACGCTTTCCATTTAAAAAGGGAAAAATAACATCAAAGACACTAAAATGCCTTCTAAATATGAACCCAAACAACCTATGAAGCAATGAGAAAAAAACGGCCACAATGCATGAATATAGCAGAAAAATCAGCGATATTCATGCATTTTCCAGCAAATGCTCTTAGCCATGTTATCCACTTCCTATTAAATAACATGGCTAAGAACTGCTCAGGGCCCCATGAGGAACGCTTTCCATTTAAAAAGGGAAAAATAACATCAAAGACACTAAAATACCTTCTAAATATGAACCCAAACAACCTATGAAGCAATGTGAAAAAAACGGCCACAATGCATGAATATAGCAGAAAAATCAGCGATATTCATGCATTTTCCAGCAAATGCTCTTAGCCATGTTATCCACTTCCAATTAAATAACATGGCTAAGAACTGCTCAGGGCCCCATGAGGAACGCTTTCCATTTAAAAAGGGAAAAATAACATCAAAGACACTAAAATACCTTCTAAATATGAACCCAAACAACCTATGAAGCAATGTGAAAAAAACGGCCACAATGCATGAATATAGCAGAAAAATCAGCGATATTCATGCATTTTCCAGCAAATGCTCTTAGCCATGTTATCCACTTCCAATTAAATAACATGGCTAAGAACTGCTCAGGGCCCCATGAGGAACGCTTTCCATTTAAAAAGGGAAAAATAACATCAAAGACACTAAAATACCTTCTAAATATGAACCCAAACAACCTATGAAGCAATGTGAAAAAAACGGCCACAATGCATGAATATAGCAGAAAAATCAGCGATATTCATGCATTTTCCAGCAAATGCTCTTAGCCATGTTATCCACTTCCAATTAAATAACATGGCTAAGAACTGCTCAGGGCCCCATGAGGAACGCTTTCCATTTAAAAAGGGAAAAATAACATCAAAGACACTAAAATACCTTCTAAATATGAACCCAAACAACCTATGAAGCAATGTGAAAAAAACGGCCACAATGCATGAATATAGCAGAAAAATCAGCGATATTCATGCATTTTCCAGCAAATGCTCTTAGCCATGTTATCCACTTCCAATTAAATAACATGGCTAAGAACTGCTCAGGGCACCATGAGGAACGCTTTCCATTTAAAAAGGGAAAAATAACATCAAAGACACTAAAATGCCTTCTAAATATGAACCCAAACAACCTATGAAGCAATGTGAAAAAAAACTGCCGCAATGCATGAATATAGCAGAAAAATCAGCGATATTCATGCATTTTCCAACAAATGCTCTTAGCCATGTTATCCACTTCCTATTAAATAACATGGCTAAGAACTGCTCAGGGCACCATGAGGAACGCTTTCCATTTAAAAAGGGAAAAATAACATCAAAGACACTAAAATGCCTTCTAAATATGAACCCAAACAACCTATGAAGCAATGTGAAAAAAACGGCCACAATGCATGAATATAGCAGAAAAATCAGCGATATTCATGCATTTTCCAGCAAATGCTCTTAGCCATGTTATCCACTTCCAATTAAATAACATGGCTAAGAACTGCTCAGGGCCCCATGAGGAACGCTTTCCATTTAAAAAGGGAAAAATAACTTCAAAGACACTAAAATGCCTTCTAAATATGACCCCAAACAACCTATGAAGCTCTAACAGTACATATCCTGAAATTTAATTCATTTCAAAATTCGTTTTTAAACACAGCATATAAATCAATTGTATACCTGCATTCATGAAGAAATGACTAAAAATGTCCTTGAGACACATGAAAGTGTTTTCTGGAATGCCCTAGCACCATTTTTGGGACACTATTAACATGGCTAGGTAACTCCCATAATCAAAATCTAAATTTGCCAAGCACAAGTGGGAGCGTATTTACAAGACACTTGTCCCATGAGGAACACTTTACATTTTAAAAGGCGAACACAACATCTTAGACACTCAAATACCTTATAAATATGGCCCAAAACAACCTATGAAGCTCTAGCAGTACATATCTAGAAATGTAATTGATTTCTTAAATCGTTTTTAAAAGCAACATATCTGTTTCAGCTTACATAACAGACCATGAAATGGCCTCCATGTATTACAATATCTTGTGTAACTGCATGCCAGAATGTTACACCAAATATGCAATTATAATTTCTCTTTGAAACTAATTCTATTAGTATATCACTAGAGACAAAACCACATTTTAAAAACACAGCTTTCTTCATCATTTTCTCCTTAAATCATACTATTCTCTATCTAAATTAAATAAATCTTTTCTCACCTTAGCAAATATTTTTTGAGTTTTGAAAACAGTCTCAGAAATACACCAAATTGTCTTCAGCAGAAGAAAAAGGATGCACTCCAAAGGCTGCAGCTATTGAAAGCACAGAAATACAGATATTCTTTTCACATATCTCTCATATTAGCCAATCATACCTCTTCCCTCACTTTTTTCAAATCAAAACCCTTCCCCCCTCTGCCCTGTCTGCCTTGTTTCCATAGCAACCACCTCCTGGAAGACCTCTCATGTTTGCAAATTCACACAACAATGTTTCAATTGAACTCTGAACTCTCAGTGCACCTGCGTATCCAGTGCAATCTTTCATTAAATGTTTCTTCCTTGACCATTCAAATTACATCTTTCAAAGAACACATCCATGCACCCTAACTTTCTGTTTTCAGAAATGGAAATGCACCAATCACTGCTAATGAATCATTAGCATTGTAAATCCACAGTTTTTTTTCTTTAGAAACTCCTACTGTTTCAACTGCCCTTTCATTACCACACTTCATCTGACTGCAGAACAACCTTCTTCCACCATGTTTAACGTCTGGATTGTTGGACATAGTTACATCCACTGGGCTCAAAGGTATGCTGAGAGCAGAAATTTACACAACCTCAATTTACAAGATGTGGAAATTAAGTGGTTGGGCCAAAGAGGATTAAAATGTCACCAATTGATACCATTGGTGAAAACCTTTATGCATTTGCCAAAACCTGACCTGTTAATAGTGCACTGTGGAGGTAATGATTTGGGCACTTTGACAGGGGTAGGTCTGGAAATGCTTTTAAAGGACACCTTGGAGCAATTAATGGCACTTTTTCCTCAAACTGCCTTGGTATATTCCAATATATGCCAAAGACAGAAATGGAGGTGGTCCAACCAATTTTGTCCACAAATTGAGAAAGCGAGGAAGCATGTAAACAAATCTGTTTCAGCTTACATGAGAGACCATGGAATGGGCTCTCTGTACAACAATAACTTGCGTTACTACATGCAAGATATCTACAGAGGAGATGGAGTTCACTTCTCAGATGAGGGCAACAGAATTTTCATTCTGAATTTAAGACTCTGCATTGGTACCTACTTATAAGTACCTAAATGTACCATAAACCCAAAAGCTCTTCTCAGAGCTACCCTACATCTGATCACTCACAATTATTATTTTTCTCTAACTTTTTTCACTAATTTTCCACAAAATTCGCTCCCCGGAGCGCTACCCGGTTCGCTAACCGAAAGCTAACCTCGCGGAATTTTTTTAAAAAAAATTTTTTTTCCGCACATATAAGCCTCCTCAGCCACGCTCAGAAAACCTAGGGGGTCAAGATAAGTCTACCATGACCCCTTCTACCCATTCTAAACATTATTTGCCCTCCATCTTGTATCTTAATGCGAACGAAACACAAAATGGTGGACTCCCGTGACGCTTAAGGTTCGCTAACCGGGCAGCTTCCCGGAAAGCGGTCCTAAAAAAAGGCGGGAAAGTAATTTACAGAATAACGACTAGAAACACTCTCACCAAATATAGATTAGCTCATACTACATAACAATCCCTTCCATTCTCACAAATTTCATTGAAATTCCATTTAGCCATTTAGCCTGTAGACCTCTCCAAGTACCGTGAGGTAAATTACTTCACAAAACACATCTGAATTGTTGGAATTGACAACCAATGAAAATGTTACTTTCATTTTCTACTTTTATTACCTGACATTTGATTGGTTATATACCTGTATATATATAAAGGGAGAGAAGGAAACACAGCCATTTTGACTACTACTTCTTGTTGTACCTCCTATTTCAAAAGCTTCAAAAAACTTCAACTTCTTTGTGAAGGTAAGTTATAATTTAATATATTGTGCACTATGACTTAATATAGTAGACTTTTTCTGCTACATATACACTATCCCTCTGTAGTAGTAGTGTCTTGGTTAAATCACATACACTTTTTTTTAGTCCTATTTCCACTCTCATACTATACACTGCCAAAAGATAAATTCACTGATAAAAACTGCCTATCTAAAATTAATCCCAACAGTGCCCTATCTCTACTAATATATATTTTTTTAATCCAAATTTCAGGCAAAATGGAAGGCGAGCAGCAAGTTTCATTTTCGATTGAACTGAAGGAGAGCAGCCAAGACAAACTTGATGACTTTATGGATGACAGTAGAGACCACGAACTTCTACAATGTGTTGAAGCAGTAGACAACTTGCTTCAAAATGAAAAACAATTACACCCTATAATAAATTATGACATTTCTGACAATGAAATGTTAGAAAATTTAATAAAGTATGAAACACAATCATAATAAAAAAAATAAATAAATAAAGAAAACAAAAAAAAACAAGAAAAACAACAAACAATTAACATACAGTATTAGAAAAGTCTTTCATTCTTTTATCCATAAAGTTCGCTGCCCAGAAAGCTATCCGGTTCGCGAACTTGGCGCTTACCACGCAAAAAAAAATTTTTTTTTTTGGACCCTCCTAGGCCCTTTTAAAACCTCCACATAAAACCTAGGGGGTCAACGAGGATCTACTATGCCCCCTTATGGTAATTTCCCCCTTTGTTTTGGCCTCCTCTTGTCTCTCGATCCTACCGAGAGACAAGATGGCGGCCGCTCCGGACTGTTTAGAATGTTGACAGACACCGGAGGGCCAATCAGCTTCTCATCGCAAAGTTCCGTTACGCGAAAGGTTCGCGAACCGGATCGCTGCCCGGAGCGCTGTTACAGATATATATCTTGATTTAAACGTTAATTTCTCAAAATCCACTGAAGCACATATATTGAGACCTAGCAAAGGCACATCGGGCTAACAGTCCCTACAATTTTGCCAAGTTTCGTGAAAATCCATTCAGCCGTTCGGGCTAAAAGTGAGTCCAACCGCCCTATGGAAATTAACATGGGAAAAAGGCGTTTTGGGACCCCCCTTTTTTCTCGGCCCCCCCTCCACAAAACCCCCCCAAATTTTCAAGGTCTGCTCAGAAACAAAATGTGCCATTTTCCTGAAAATTTCAGCCAATTCCGTCCACGAACGCAAAAGTTATTAGGCATAGAATTTTCAGAAATCCCATAGGGAAAAAATCCTAACTATATATACCTACTGGCGACCGCCAGTAGGTAATATATATATATATATATATATATATATTCACTGAAAAAACCATAGGTTTTAGCCCATATATAGTTAGGGATTAGCATTTACAAAACCTTAATTTACTCGCACAAAACCATAGAAATTCGCATATATAGTTAGATGCAATAACTATATATTGCGTACCCGCAATCCACTGCTGATGATGTCACATATTACATCATTCATGACATGGTCAGTGACATCACTGATGGCATCTCAAATGACATCACTGATGACATCACTGATGACATCTCAAATGACATCACTGATGACATCACTGATGACAACATCCAGTGACTGTATGTTTCTGTAAAGTTAAAATATGTCTTACATATTGAAGAATGAGTGGATGTATAAGTGTCTGGATGAAGGATTTAGTAGGTGCATGACTGACTGTATGAGTGAGTGATTAAATGTGTCTCACTGAGTGCATGGGTTAGTGACTAAACTGTCTTAATTTGTGCATCATTATGTCTGTTGTTCTGTAAACTGCTGCATGTGTTGATCAGTAGCTATATGAGTAACTATATGGGTTATTGATTGGTTGCCCAAGTATTTGTATGGGAGACTGAGTGTGTGTGTGGGTGGCTGGGAGGTGTATGACTCTGTGCATAGATGTGTGAGCAGTTGATTCACTAGATGTATGGGTTCAAAAGTGCATGTGGAAACAGCTGTATGGGCGGTTGACTGTGTGCATGAGTGTATTGGTGAGTGAATGGATATCTCAGTGCTACATGTCAAAGTAAGTACATATGTAAAACACAGTACATGTGAGAGTTGACATATATAAATAACTGTGCATAAGAGCCAGTGAATGTGTGAGTGGCTGTATGGATCATTGTGAATTTGTATCAGGGATTGTATAAGAGAGTAAATATGTGTTAGTATATGTTTGAATAAGTAAGGTGTGTATAACTGTATAGTTGAGGAAATGGAGGTGTGATTGATTCTTTGCATGACTGACTAGGTGTGTGAGTAACTCCATGGATGAGTGACAGTCTTTGAGTGTCTGTTTACATTGAGTGTATCTAAGGTTATATTAGAGTCTGAAGAGGTTCATCGTATTATCACATGAATGATGTCATCAGTGATGTGATCAGTAATGTCAAATTGAGATGTCATCAGTGATGTCATCAGTGATGTCATTTGAGATGTCATCAGTGATGTCATCAGTGATGTCATTTGAGATGTCATCAGTGATGTCATCAGTGATGTCACTGACCATGTCATGAATGATGTAATATGTGACATCATCAGCAGTGGATTGCGGGTGCGCAATATATAGTTATTGCATCTAACTATATATGCGAATTTCTATGGTTTTGTGCGAGTAAATTAAGGTTTTGTACATGCTAATCCCTAACTATATATGGGCTAAAACCTATGTTTTTTTCAGTGAATTTCAATGGTTTTTTAATAGCAAATATCAAAAGCTGTCAAATGTCAAGTACGTGATAGGTAAAAACTTTTTCGTGTTTATGCATGCTGATGTGCTTTGAACGCTGCCCCCCCCCTCTTTTCTCTTAGTAGTACTCTCTCTTTGCAGATAGTGAAGGGTAGTTAACGCAGGCCTTTGCCCCCGTTGTAATCCGTCGTGCCTGCTTGTCTCTCCATTTGATTGATTGTTATCCAAGTATTTACTGTTTTACAATTGATTCTCTTTGGTTCATTCTCTATTTACAAACAAGCACAAAGTCGCAATACTCCGTTTAGTCTTTGCAGATAGTAAAAAATCGTGTAAAAAAACAAAAGTAATCGAGCAAAATCAGTAGGCCACTAATGGGATCTCTTTTTGACCTCGCTAAAATAGAAACATTAGGAACAACCCTTCATGAGAAATACGAAAATAGTGAGATGAACTGAGCTCCACACCATGAGGGCTGCAAGACAGCTCGGCTCCGCCACCCACCCCACCCAAAATAATGATAAACTCTATGCAAATATTATAAATATATACAACACTTCAGCAAAGTAACAGGGTAAAACATTTTATTAAATAACTATTTACATAACTATTTTATACTTTTTGTTGCCTGATCCGGCTAGCTCAATCGTTCGAGCATGAAACTCATAAACTCTGATAGCAAGCGTTGCTGCTGATGCTATGCAGACAAAAACTGGTTTTCAGTTTGTACATTCATCAAGATTTTTCCATCCAAGGCTGGTTGAGAGTTTGTAGAACGATGGCTTCAGATTTTCAATATACGGTGTGGTGGCGCGGACTGGGAGGGGGCGCTTGGCTCCTGCCCCCTCCCCAAGTCGGGTTGCCCTAGCGTGGCCTAAGATCGCCCCTGACATAGGCGGCCGGCTCCCGGGGTCCGGCGGAACTTTTTGCCTTTTGATGACTCTTCCATTCTGGACCTTGTCCCACAATCCGTTTGACCTGAAGACACGCTGTAGTGGGGCGCCCCTTTACCGTTTCAGTTGCCATTCTGCCCGCTTTTGCTACACTGTGCCTCTTCCGCCATTCAGCTGTTTACCGCCCGCTCTTGCGACTACAGCGTCTCGCTCACCATGTAGTTGAGTTGCTCCCGCTCTTGCGATGCAGCGATAGGCGGCTGCCACAAGACTCTCAAAATGGCGGCCGGCTCTTCAGATTTGGGGTGATCCACTAAAATGGCCCTGGGACACCTTGGAACTCGGACGCTTGTCTGCTAGGGCTTGGGCCCCATTCTCGAAAGCGTCCCCTGAGCCTTGAAGATTCTACAAAAGTCTTGGGGGCCCCCGACTCCTGCAGGCTTCTGGTGGGGAGCGGCTGCCATGATTGCTCGTGGAATGGCCACGACTGAGCTACGAGATGGTGGTGCTCTCATGCTGATGCCAGCTTCAGTCTGAAACATCCAGAAACACTGTAGACTACCAATTCGATCAGTTCCGGTAGCGCCCCAACGTGACCCGATAGGGAAGAACTTGCCCTCCCCTCTTTGACTGATGGTTCTTGTTACCTGTCCCTTCTGTTGTCATTTAACAGAACTTTTTAGACTACTGAAAGGGGTTGTGTTCCGACCGCTGGTTGGTGGAGACATTCTGACTATATTCTGGACCTACGTTGTCGCGTAATGCGTTATATGGCACGCCGCGTTAGCGCACCCGGAAGTGCTCCGGTGCGCGAAGCGCAGCTTCCCGGAAGCGATCCGGGGTGCGGCGCGTAACGTAAGCATAACAGGTCATGTGACTTGTTTATAAAACTTTTCATTGGTTCATTTTACTTTTGTTATTCTAATGATGAAAGGCTTGGTCATATGACCTAAAAATTACGCTTTTTATTGCTTTCGAACATTATTTTTTCTTAAACATATATGTTATAATGTTCCAGGCTAATGTACTTTCCCGGAAAATTTACAACTGTCCTGCAAGTAAAATATATTCCTTTTTCTAGCAAAAGGGCGTTTTTTCGTCCCATGACGGAGCCGTTGAGCAAAAGATGCTCGGCCTGCTGTCTTAGTCGCCGATACGCCTGAATATCAGATTCTTATCGATCACTTTATGTTGCAGGAGTAAAAAACACAACAGCCCTTGACCATTTATATTAACTGCGTTCCTGCGTATTATACCTTTTATCCGTCATGTAATTGGACTGCTTTATTTCACTTGCCTTTTACTGATTCGAAAACAGTGACTAAAATTAAAAACTTTACCAATGTAAATACTACTACCATGTTTTGTTTTAAAAACCTTTATTGTGAAAATGTCAGTATACAAATACGGGCCTATAACCACGTGGGCCGGCCACGGAGCAAACTGGAATCGTATATGATGAGGAAACATTTACACTGTAGAGGAACGTAACGAGCGGGCCATTAGGTTGCAAGAACTAAGGTGTCTAACAGTTGCGGAATCGGTGGACGTACATTTTGTAATTAAAATACGACAGGGCCACTTACAATAAAATGTTCGAGATATACATTTGCGGGCAAGTACCATGGGTGACGTTAATTCGAACTTACAATAGTCCAGTAATCAATAACACATCAGAACTTTATATCAATAAGGATGTCGAAATATTCAATCAATTCTCGTCCCCGCCCCCCATGTGCTTCAAAACTGCATACGTATCTCGTGATATCAAGGTTGTGCAACCAGTACACAACAAGGAGTTACGAGTCCCATTTATACCGGCGCCATTTTGGGCGAGGCCGGGCAGGTCCAGGATATAGTCAAAATGTCTCCACCAACCAGCGGTCGGACCAGAACCCCTTTCGGCAGTCAAAAAAGGTTCAGTTAAATGACAACAGAAGAGATAGGCAACAAGAACCAACAGTCAAAAGAGGGGAGGGCAAGATCTAAAGCCATTGTTCTACAAACTCTCAACCAGCCTTGGATGGAAAAATCCTGAAGAATGTACAAACTGAAAACCATTTTTTGTCTGTATAGCATCACCAGCAACGCTTGAGTCAGCTTTGTGTGAAGCCGCCATTTTGATTCAATCAATAGCGTCCCCCTGCACACATTCAGGGACCTGGTCGTGTCTTCAGGTCAAACGGATTGTGGGACAAGATGCAGAATAGAAAAGGAAAAAAGTTCCGCCAGACCCCGGGAGCCGGCCGCCTATGTCATGGGCGATCTTTGGCCACACCAGGGCAATAGTGAAGCTGCAGCAGGTGCAAATAAGCTTCAGACAGTGTTACAAGCACTGCTCAGAACTCTCAACTATGGCACCCAACATCCAGGACTTGCCATCCGGATCTTGGCGCCTTGTGCTGGTTCCGACCTATTCACACATCGGTCCGCTACTGACACCACCTCATAAGCCAACGGGGCACCCCACGCCGACTTTCGGCGCAGCATTGTAGGAAGGCCACACCAGTGCGGCAACTTGCTGGACACCACCTCGGTGCCATCCAGATCTCGGCGCGTTGTGCTGCCTTCGGCCTACTGTAGCCGCAAGTGCGGACGCAACTCAGCTGCATAGCGAGTGAAACACCAAGGGGCGCCCCACTGCAGCCGAGGAGCCTCCATCTTGGGGGCGACGAACAGCATCACATTGCTTTCTCAAACAGCCCCCACTGACTGACGCGACCTCACAGGCCAACGGGGCGCCCCACGCTGACTTTCGGCGCAGCATTGTAGGATGGCCACACCAGTGCGACAACTTGCTGAACACCACCTCGGTGCCATCCGGATCTTGGCGCGTTGCGCTGCCTTCGGCCTATTCGCACATCGGTCCGCTACTGACGCCGCCTCACGTGCCAACGGATTTTCTACGCTTTTTATACCAGCGCGTAACGTAAGCATAACAGGTCATGTGACTTGTTTATAAAACTTTTCATTGGTTCATTTTACTTTTGGTTTCCTAATGATAGAAGGCTTGATCATATGCCCTAAAAATAACACTTTTCATTGGATTGAAACATTTTTTTTTTCCCAAACGATGAAAGCCCCACCTTGTTTCTGGATGTTTCAGACTGAAGCTGGCGTCAGCATGAGAGCACCACCATCTCGTGGCTCCGTCGTGGTCATTCCGCGAGCAATCATGGCAGCCGCTCCCCACCGGAAGCCTGCAGGAGTCGGGGGCCCTCAAGACTTTTGTAAAATCTTCAAGGCTCAGGGGACATCCGAGTTCCAAGGTGTCCCAGGGCCATTTTACTGGACCAGGCCCAAATCCGAAGAGCCGTCCGCCATTTTAAGAGTCCTGTAGCAGCCGCCTATCGCTGCACCGCAAGAGTGGGCGCAACTCAACTACATGGTGAGCGAGACGCTGTAGCCGCAAGAGCGGGCGATAACCAGCTGAATGGAGGATGAGGCACAGTGTAGCAAAAGCGGGCGGAATGGCAACTGAAACGGTAAAAGTGCGTCCCAGTACAGCAGACGAGCCTCCACCTGGGGAGGCCCGTTCATGCCGCCTCCCCCCCCCCCCCCGGGGCGCCCCACGTCATTTATCAGAGCAGCATTGTAGGATGCCAAAACTAGTGCGGCAACTTACTGGGCATCACCTGGTTGCCATCCACATCTCAGCGCGTTCTGCTGCCTGGTGACTATTCGCACAACAGACCGCTACTGACGAGGCCTCCCCCCGCACCCCCCGGGACACACCACGCCGTTTTTCAGAGCTGCATTGTAGGATACCAAAAACCAGTGCGGCACCCAGGTAACATCACCTGGGTGCCGTCCAGAACTCAGCACGTTGTGCTGCCTTGGGACATTTCGCACAAAACACAGCAACTGACCATTGTTGCTTCTTTTTTAAAAAAATGTTTAAATGTATTTACTGTTTTTGTTGCGTTGTATATATTTATAAGTTATTAAAATGTTATAATGCTACTACTTTGTTGGAGTGCTATATATTTTTAATGTGACACATAATTGTAAAAACTTTGATGTACAAAGAGGCATCCCTGGAATCTTCCGCTTCAGGCTCGGACCCACACACCCTCACAGTGAGAATCCCCTCCCCAAGCACAATACAGGATGGTTATCAGATAGTAGGAACGCGTGTGGTGTGACGGATCTCATAGGGTGGGGTCCTTGATCTACTGTAACTCCTTTGAAGAGGGGTGATTCTCTACAGCTGGGGCCATAAACTACACCTGCAAGACTAGGTGATAGCCTGGGACCGGCCTGGACAATCGGACACAGAGGAAGAGGAGTGTCAGAGGGTGCGGTAGTGAATAGGGTGAAAGGGAGGTGTCGGCGGGCACAGGGTCTGATTCTCAGAGAAGAACAGTGCAGATGGGAGGAGGTTTCTGGCCCATGCATGAGAGAGAGAGCGGGGGTGACCAGTGCGTGGGGGAGATGCTTGCGAGGGTGGGAAGCCATGCTGAGGATCAGCGGCGTGCAGAGAGTGGGTCTAGTCAAGGCATCTAAAATGGCTGCCGTGCTCAACAAAAGTGTGGCATTGCAAAAAAGGCAAGCTGGCACAGAGAATGTTTATCAATACGAATTAATTTATAACAATTATTTTTAACAAAATATTTAATCGCAGTGACAAAATGGCGGTCAACAGTTCCTGATTTCCATCGAATCGAACATTAACAGACGTCACGCAGCAAAAAAAAAAAAACGCTCACGAACAGCGCAGATGGGAGGGGGTTTCTGGCCCATGCATGAGAGAGAGAGCGGGGGTGCACGCAGCAAAAAAAAAAACGCTCACGAACAGCGCAGATGGGAGGAGGTTTCTGGCCCATGCATGAGAGAGAGAGCGGGGGTGACCAGTGCGTGGGGGAGATGCTTGCGAGGGTAGGGAATCATGCTGAGGATCGGCGGCGTGCAGAGAGTAGGTCTGGTTAAGGCATCTAAAATGACTGCCGTGCTCAACAAAAGTGTGGCATTGCAAAAAAGGCAAGATGGCGCAGACAATGTTTATCAATAAGGAATCATTTATAACAATTATTTTTAACAAAATATTTACTCGCAGTGACAAAATGGGGGTAAACAGGTCCTGATTTCCATCGAATCGAACGTTAACAGACGTCACGCAGCAAAAAAAAAGAAAACGCTCACGCACAGCCGCTGGAAGACATGTATCAACATATATGAGCCTCCTCAGCCACCCTCAGAAAACATAAGGGGTCAGGATACGTCTCCCGTACCCCCTTATACCTAGTAATTTAATTAAATCGAAACACAAAATGGCGAATTCACGTTTCGCTACCAGTTTGCGACCCGGTTCGCGAACCGAGAAGCGCTTCTACCGCGAAAAATAAAATTTTTATTATTTGCCCCACGGGACCCTTTAATAACCCCAACATCATTCCTAGGGGGTCAAGAAGGATCTACCTTGCCCCCTTTCATTAAATTCCCCCTTCGTTTTTCTCCTCCTCTTGTCTCTCGATCCTACCGAGAGACAAGATGGCGGCCGCACCGGACTGTTTAGAATTTTGACAGACACCGGAGAGCCAATCAACTTCGCTACGCAAAGCTCCGTTACACGAAAAGTACGCGATCTGGTGCGCTATCTGGGACGCTGTCACAGATATATCTGTTTTTTTAAACGTTAATTTCTCAAAATCCACTGGAGCACATATATTGAGACCCAGCAAAGGCACATCGGGCTAACAGTCCCTATAATTTTGCCAAGTTTCGTGTAAATCCATTCAGCCGTTCGAGCTAAAAGTGAGGCCAAAGGCCCTATGGAAAAATGAATGGGAAAAACGCGTTTTGGGACCCCCCTTTTTTCTCGGCCCCCCCTTGACGGAACCCCCCCAAATTGCCAGGGGCTGCTCAGAAACAAAATGTGCCATTTTCCTGAAAATTTCAGCCGATTCCGTCCACAAACGCCAAAGTTATTGGACATAGAATTTTCAAAAGTTCCATAGAGAAAAAATCCTAACTATATATACCTACTGGCGACCGCCAGTAGGTAATATATATATATATATATATATATATATATATATATATATATATATATATATATATATATATATATATATATATATATATCCATACTACTATTATAAAGAGAGAACTGGGAACCTTTGAGGCGGGTAAACTCGGGAACCACAGCGCCAATCAAAACACCCAATACATCATTTGAAACGTTAGGGTAAGCAGATGGACATAGGCTATATACCAGAAAAAAATATACCTTAGAAGGGCAAAGTACGTTCTTTGCCAAAGTAGTCCCTTGGAAGTAGCGCCATCTCTGAGGTGGGCGTGTGCGCTAACGACGTAGAATTTTAGGCGTACTAACATCATGGGTCAGCCATTTTGGTAAAGTAAACCGGTCGGCCAGGAGCCAGGAGCGGGCAGGAGCGCGGGCAGAAGCGGCCAGGAGCGTGGAAACGACACCCTGCGGAGGGCCCCGGCCTCGGAAGCCGGAGCAGCACCCACCCCACCAACGTCAGTACGAGCCCTGCCATGCTGCACTCACCCGCTCTCCACACGTAGGGGCCCCGGCCTCGGAAGCCCAGAGCAGCACCAGCAACGTCAGTAAGCCTGCCAACCAAAAGCCACATAGTCTGCTGCCTGTCCTCGACCTCGCTCGCTCCCCCAGGCTTTCAGCTGCTGCTCCCGCTGCTGGCCGCTCTGCTGCCCGTCTCCTGCAGCGGTGCTGCCCCCAGCCCTCTTCTGCCCCGGACAACGTCGGGACAAGCTGCCGTGCTAATGCATTTGCAAATATGCAGACAATGTGTAAAGTGCACTGCGTGCATCGTGGTGGCTATTGGCTCTATCAGTGAGAGAATCAACTGTGGAGCTAAGAAGAATATCTTCCAAACTAGAATGTGAATTGATGGAATTAGTGGCTCTAGAAGAGAGTAAAAGAAACAAGTAAGTATCAAGTAAAAGTGCTAAAAATAAAAAACAAAGAATGTTACACATAACAATGTGCACAGGATATTAAGTTGTCCGGTCGCTTTGTCTACGCGCCAATCTTGGAACGGAGAACAGCTTTCACAAGACAGAAAATGGCAGGAACAAACATTCTCCGAAGGAAAAACATCCGAGCAAGCAGTAACACTACAAGTGGAGCAGCAAAGAGCTCCACCCACTGCTTCATAGTTTAAACAGAAAAAAATGCAATCTGCCAAGACATTGTGGTGCCAAAGAATTTAATGTGCCATTTCTATTTCAAGTTGACTATCAAAGAGCATTGAGTGCACTCACTCTGCTCTTTCATACAAAAGCCTCATCTACCACGACAAAGGTCGAATTCCCTCTGCTAACCTCCAAGGTATCACAAATGGTGCCCAGTGGCCTCTATATCCGTTTCTTCTTATACACAAGTTAAAATGCACTTAATAATTTACCATACAGAAGAGCTGTTCTCTCGTACATTTATCAAGCAGACAAACTCTGGACTCTTCTACAAAAGACAGAGCCACAAGGACAAGGTTACAATTTCTACAGCCAACTCTTATTACTCAACTAACAGATTCCACTGTATGACATTTATCTATCTATCTATATCTATACTGCTATTATAAAGTGAGAACTGGGAACCTTTGAGGCGGGTAAATTCGGGAACCACAGAGCCAATCCAAACACCCAATACATCTTTGGAATTGTCAGGGTAAGCAGATGGACATAGGCTATATATGTCAAAAAAATATGTTATAAGAGCAAAGAAACTTTTTTGGAAAAGTAGTCCCTTCGAAGTAGCGCCAGCTAACGATGTGCGTGCTGACATCACGGGTTGGCGGCCAGGAGCGCGGAAGCCGGAAGCAACAACCTGTGAGGGCCGGAGCGATCACGCCATGCTCAGCGGGGCCCATTGAGAGTTGGCAGAAATGAACAAAAAAATTAAGAATCTCTTCACATGGAAAAGAATGTTGCGCAAATAGCAATGCAGCCCCAAAGAGGAACAGGCAGCGCGCTGCCTTTCCTTCTTCTGTCTTGGTGGGTGTCTGTTGATTGGCTTCTGCTATTCCATATGTCCATGTGTGTCAGTGGGCGCGGGGGCGGCGGCGCAGGATGACTCTTCCAATAACTGAAGAGTGATGCCTGCCATGATGTGATCGATGCTGCCCTGAGCCGAGCTGCGCCATGCGTGTCTGTGGGCGCCATCGCCATGTGTGTCTGTGGGCGCGGGGGCGGCGGGGCAGGATGACTCTTCCAATAATTGCAGAGTGAGGCCCGCCATGATTCGATTGATTATGCCCCGAGGCGAGCTGCGCCATGCGTGTCTGTGGGCTCCATCGCCATGCGTGTCTGTGGGCGCAGGGGCCGCGGGGCAGGATGACTCTTCCAATAACTGCAGAGTGAGGCCTGCCATGATGCGATCGATGCTGCCCCAAGGCGAGCTGCAGGCGGTGTTCCAGCGCGCCCACAACACATGGGCAAAGGAGGTGAAAGCAGGAAGTAAGCCGGCCACTGTTTTCTTTAAATAGAAGGGAAAACCGCACCAACATGCCCAGGGAAGCGCAATGCTGGTGAGTACCTTTCACCGAGCAAAGCCTACCCGGACGTCGGGACGGGCTGCTAGTATATATATATATATATATATATATATATATATATATACACACACATGTGAAAAAGCACATAATAGGCATATATATATATATATATATATACATATATATATATATATAAATGCTCCGTTACCACTACTCCAACGGTGCACTCATGAGCGGGTGCAGGCAGCGGTAGTGGACAACTGCTAATTTTAAAGCTCCAAATCTCCGATCCCGGGAAGAAATTGCCACAATCGAGGGGAACCTTTGCAAACACTTTATTCCAGCTGCAAAGGACACAAACGTTTCAACACAAAGCCTTCTTCAGTGAAGAAGGCTTTTTGCTGAAACGTTTGTGTCTGTTTCGGCCGGAATAAAGTGTTTGCAAAGGTTCCTCTCGAGTGCAGCAATTTCTTCCCGGGATCTGGGGATTTGGAGCCTTAAAAAAAAAAAATATATATATATATATATATATATACATGAAAACATGTCCAATGTTTTCAATGCATCAAAAAGTACCTATCTCAAATTGATATAACAATTAACCAATACAGGGCCTGATTCACAAAGGAATTTTACAAGTAGTGTCTTTACGACTGCCTATCTTGTTATGTGCAGAGTCTCCCCCTCGAACTCGGAGACTCCACAGTGATGAAGATTCTACTCACAAAATGTCTTTGTGAATTGCGAAAAATTTTAAGTTACACAAATGTGTAAGCTTCGAATTGCAAAAATTGTAAAGTTACTCAAAAGTGTAAGCTTACCTTTACAAATCATACCCACAATAGCTAGATCATTCAAAACTGCATTCTTCACTGTGTATTGTTAAAAAGTTTCAGCACCCAAAGCAAAATAACAATGGATTAAACAATGTGAAAGAAAGTGTCAAATACAGCCTCAAGCCAACATATGTCGGAGGAGCTGTATATAACCACTAGCAGCCTGTCCCGACGTTGTCTGGGTATAAATTGCTGCCGGCCAGTAGTATATTGTTTTGTAGGATTTCGTTTTGATAGCATTTCTTATCTGTGGCAGGCCTGTGAAACGCTCTGATTCACAGTGCACTGCTGATGCACTTAAGAGTGCGCGTTCAGTAGTGTGTGAACTCGAGTTTCCCTACTTTATTTTTCCTTGCAATATTATATAGCGCAAACTCGACAACATGGCATGAACACAATTTACATTGCAGAAGAACACATTCATTTGTGGTAGGCACGGGGAGACAAAGCGATTTGCCTGGAATCACAGGATGTTGAGCTGATGCTGAGATTCAAACGCAGCTCCCCGGCTCTAAAGTTTGCAATTCTAGAACTTGTGACGGGAGGTGTGTCTAAAAGTGTATGTCGGTGCTGGCCATCAATGAGAGAGACCTGTGCATTTTTCAAATGGGTGGTGAAAAAATATGAGTATGTTGCTGGAGATGTGGGCCGCCCTGCCACCAATGTACTTACAGGGGGAGGGTAAACACCCATTATTCCACAACTTTCTTTCCGCATACCATCACTCCGCATACTTTCATTACGAAAGGACCATGACTCCGCAATGCCATTATAATGCATGGCATTACATTTTATATGCTTTTACCACACATACATTTACAACGAAATTTGTTGTAAATGCATGGGGTATAGGGTTATTTTTAGGGTTCAGGGGTAGGCTTGGGTTTGGGGTACAGGGGCATTTTAAGGGTTCAGGGCTAGGTTTGGGTTTTGGGGTACAGGGGTATTTTTAGGGTTCAGGGCTAGGTTTGGGTTTTGGGGTACAGGGGTATTTTAGGGTTCAGGGGTCGGTTTGGGTTTTGGGGTACAGGGTTATTTTTAGGATTCAGGGCTAGGTTTGGGTTTTGGGGTACAGGGGTATTTTTAGGGTTCAGTGGTAGGTTTGGGTTTTGGGGTACAGGGGTATTTTAGGGTTCAGGAGTAGGTTTGGGTTTTGGGGTACAGTGGTATTTTTAGGGTTCAGGGCTAGGTTTGGGTTTTGGGGTACAGGGGTATTTTTAGGGTTCAGGGGTAAGTTTGGGTTTAAAGGTACAGGGGTATTTATAGGGTTCAGGGCTAGGTTTGAATTTTGGGGTACAGGGGTATTTTTAGGGTTTAGGGATATGTTTGGGTTTTGGGGTACAGGGTATATTTATAGGGTTAAGATGGGTTAGTGTTTAAGGGTGTTGGGGTATTTTAAGGAGTAAGGGTGGGTTATTATTATGGGTGCAGGGGTATTTAAAGGGAGCAGGGTGGGATTAGCACACGAAATGAGACATGGCATGAAGGGCGGAACGTACCACACGCCCCCAGCGTTTGTCACGCCCCCAGCACACGCCCACAGCACAATGCAGACACGCCCACAAGGGACTACTTTGCTGGCACGGTTCTTTTACCTTTTAAATGTATATGGTGGGCGTCTGCATAGCCTATGTCCTTCTGCTGCAACTGCCCTTTCCAACGCTGTATTGGGTGTTGTGATGGGTGCTGTGGTTCCTGAGATTACCCGCCTGAAAGGTTTGGGCTTTCTCTTTATTATATTAGTACTAGCAGCCCGCCCCAGCGTTGCCCGGGGCAAAAGGGGGATGGGGCAGCATTTCAGGCTTGCGTGCACTCCCGCCCCAGCCCCGCCCACCACGACATTGTCTGTGTCCCGGACAATGTCGTGGTCGGGCGGGGGGCGGGCGGGAGTGCACGCAAGCCTGAGATGCTGACCCCAGACCCTGAGCCTTATCGCAGTTGTTCCGGGCCAACCTCCCGCACCGGCTCCCTCCCGTCCTGTGTCCCAGAGCCTTACCTGAGCCGCCGCTCCTCCCCGAGCTCCTCAATTCATCGCCGCTCCTCCTCGTCATCACGTACATTGCGGCCAGCGCTACGTCGTGGCCGTCAGTGTCGCGCCCGGCGCTACTTTCAGGGCACTACTTTTTTTTTTAAGTTATATTTTTAAATTTACTTTTTTTTTAATTTTCTATAGCCTATGTCCATCTGCACACCCTGAGGATTACAACAATGTATTGGGTGTGTGATTTGGCGCTGTGGTTCCCGAGTTTACCTTGCCAAAAGGTTTGTGTTCTCTCTTTATAATAGTAGTATAGATGGGTTAAAAAGCATGATCTAAACAAGGCCTAATGCCTAGGG
>NW_028251817.1:0-82292 GCF_964263255.1 Lissotriton vulgaris | reverse complement strand
AACTAACAATAAAAGCCGAATTTCTCTGGTTTGTACATGTAAAATGTCTAACTAACTATAACATCCCTGAAACCTGTGGTTTTTTCAGTGAATATACATATATATATATATATATATATATATATAATTCACTGAAAAAACCATAGGTTATAGACCATATATAGTTAGGAATTCGCATTTACAAAACCTTATTTTACTCACACAAAACCATTGAAATTCCATATATAGTTAGTTGCACTAACTATATATCGCGCACCCGCAATCCACTGCTGATGATGTCCAATATTACATCATTCATGACATGGTCAGTGACATCACTGATGACATCACTGATGACATCTCAAATGACATCACTGATGACATCTCAAATGACATCACTGATGACATCACTGATGACATCTCATTTGACATTACTGATCACATCACTGATGATATCATTCATGTGATAATACGATGAACCTCTTCAGACTCTAATATAACCTTAGATACAATCAGTGTAAACAGACACTCACAGACTGTCACTCATCCATGGAGTTACTCACACACCTAGTCAGTCATGCAAAGAATCAATCACACCTCCATTTCCTCAACTATACAGTTATACAATCTTTACTTATTCAAACATATACTAACACATATTTACTCTCTTATACAATCCCTGATACAAGTTCACAATGATCCATACAGCCACTCACACATTCACTGGCTCTTATGCACAGTTATTTATATATGTCAACTCTCACATGTACTGTGTTTTACATATGTACTTACTTTGACATGTAGCACTGAGATATCCATTCACTCACCAATACACTCATGCACACAGTCAACCGCCCATACAGCTGTTTCCACATGCACTTTTGAAACCATACATCTAGTGAATCAACTGCTCACACATCTATGCACAGAGTCATACACCTCCCAGCCACCCACACACACACTCAGTCTCCCATACAAATACTTGGGCAACCAATCAATAACCCATATAGTTACTCATATAGCTACTTATCAACACATGCAACAGTTTACAGAACAACAGACATAATGATGCACAAATTAAGACAGTTTAGTCACTAACCCATGCACTCAGTGAGACACATTTAATCACTCACTCATACAGTCAGTCATGCACCTACTAAATCCTTCATCCAGACACTTATACATCCACTCATTCTTCAATATGTAAGACATATTTTAACTTTACAGAAACATACAGTCACTGGATGTTGTCATCAGTGATGTCATCAGTGATGTCATTTGGGATGTCATCAGTGATGTCATCAGTGATGTCACTGACCATGTCATGAATGATGTAATATGTGACATCATCAGCAGTGGATTGCGGGTGCGCGATATATAGTTAGTGCAACTAACTATATATGGAATTTCAATGGTTTTGTGTGAGTAAAATAAGGTTTTGTAAATGCGAATTCCTAACTATATATGGTCTATAACCTATGGTTTTTTCAGTGAATTTTCAAGGTTTTGTAAATGCTAATTCCTAACTATATATGGTCTATAACCTATGGTTTTTTCAGTGAATTTTCAAGGTTTTGTAAATGCTAATTCCTACCTATATATGGTCTATAACCTATGGTTTTTTCAGTGAATATATATATATACATACATATATAAACATATATCATCTGTATATCTATATAAATACAAACATAAATGCATGCATACATATACTTATATGCATACAGATGCATGTTATTTACATGAAAGTTGAAAAAACACTAATAAAAGCAAAGCTAAAAAGCCACCTCATTACAAACAGAATGGCTTTAACTTAAACGAGGGCGAGATCTATTGCATTTTCAATGCTTGTTTACTTTGGTTCCATCAAGAAAGCATTCAGATGTGTCACACATTTGCCATAAATTCTGAATGTTAGCACTCTAGTTGCACATTAGATCACTGTAGTAAAGCTACTGCTCACCAGGGACGTCTGCTGCTGGTATTCAAAGTGCATGTTTCAGTCTGCATGTCAGAATTTTTTTAATGAAATAGAAGAGGATTTGAGAAGTCACTCAAAATGATCCCTAATTTTTCTTTCTGAAGCACTAATCATACTTTCTATGGCAAAATTAACCCCCTCATGTTGTTCCTTTTTAAATTGAGTGTTTTCAGACTTACCACTTCATTCCAATCAAGATGGCTTCTGGTGTGCCATACCTTTGTAATAAGTAGGACTGTTAGCACTCTAGTTGTTCTTTAGAACACTCTGGGACATTCTGTCATTGGGCTATACTTGGGCTACATCTGGGTGATATTTGGGCTACATTTGGGCTCTTTTGTCTCTGGTGGCCATTTTGGGAGACTGCATGTCAGAATGTTTTAATGAAATAGAAAAGGATTTGAGAAGTCACTCAAAATGTGCCCTAATTTTTCATTCTGCAGCACTAATCATACTTTCTATGGCAAAATATACCCCCTCATGTTGTTTCTTTTTAAATTAAATGTTTTAAGAGTTAGCACTTTATTCCAATCAAGATGGCTTCAGGTGTGCCATACCTTTGTAATAAGTAGGACTGTTAGCGCTCGAGTTGTTCTTTAGAACACTCTGGGACATTCTGTCATTGGGCTATACTTGGGCTACATCTGGGTGATATTTGGGCTACATTTGGGCTCTTTTGTCTCTGGTGGCCATTTTGGGAGACTGCATGTCAGAATGTTTTAATGAAATAGAAAAGGATTTGAGAAGTCACTCAAAATGTGCCCTAATTTTTCATTCTGCAGCACTAATCATACTTTCTATGGCAAAATATACCCCCTCATGTTGTTTCTTTTTAAATTAAATGTTTTAAGAGTTACCACTTTATTCCAATCAAGATGGCTTCAGGTGTGCCATACCTTTGTAATAAGTAGGACTGTTAGCGCTCTAGTTGTTCTTTAGAACACTCTGGGACATTCTGTCATTGGGCTATACTTGGGCTACATCTGGGTGATATTTGGGCTACATTTGGGCTCTTTTGTCTCTGGTGGCCATTTTGGGAGACTGCATGTCAGAATGTTTTAATGAAATAGAAAAGGATTTGAGAAGTCACTCAAAATGTGCCCTAATTTTTCATTCTGCAGCACTAATCATACTTTCTATGGCAAAATATACCCCCTCATGTTGTTTCTTTTTAAATTAAATGTTTTAAGAGTTACCACTTTATTCCAATCAAGATGGCTTTAGGTGTGCCATACCTTTGTAATAAGTAGGACTGTTAGCGCTCTAGTTGTTCTTTAGAACACTCTAGGAGGCTGCAGTAGAACACAAAGGAATCAACTGACAGTCTCTGTCCTTGTTGGATGTACATGTTTTACTGAGAATGTCAGACTTCATTTTCACATGACTGAGAAAGATAATGTGAATTTGCAGAAAATATGCTTTCAGTTTAGCTTATAGATCCCCTTCCAAACCACTGTGGGAAAATCATGAGATATTAGTTTTCTTTCAAACAATATTCATGATATCACAGCAGAAGGTTTTTTCACATGGTAAAATCACCTTAGAACCCACCACAATTCCTAAAACGAGTATGGTACCATCAACAAATGATTTATAATGTAACTAAAGTCCTAAAACCCTCTATTAACTACAATGCTTTTTAATGAGGTGCTATCATGTATATTGGTCCCAAGATGGCTGCCAACACTTCTTGGATGAAGTGCTGACAGCCAATCAGATCAGATGTGTGGTTAGGCTCCGCCCAGATATATATCTTTTTTTGAACCTAAATTACTCAAAATCCACTGGAGCACATATATTGAGACCTAGCAAAGGCACATCGGGCTAACAGTCCCTACAATTTTGCCAAGTTTCGTGCAAATCCATTCAGCCGTTCGAGCTAAAAGTGAGGCCAACCGCCCTATGGAAATTAACATGGGAAAAACGCGTTTTGGGACCCCCCTTTTTTCTCGGCCCCACCTTGATGAAACCCCCCCAGTCGCCAGTAGGTATATATAGTTAGGATTTTTTCTCTATGGGACTTTTGAAAATTCTATGTCTAATAACTTTGGCGTTTGTGGACGGAATCGGCTGAAATGTTCAGGAAAATGGCACATTTTGTTTCTGAGCAGCCCCTGCAAATTTGGGGGGGTTTTGTCAAGGGGGGGCCGAGAAAAAAAGGGGGGTCCCAAAACGCGTTTTTCCCATTCATTTTTCCATAGGGCGTTTGGCCTCACTTTGAGCTCGAACGGCTGAATGGATTTGCACGAAACTTGGCAAAATTGTAGGGACTGTTAGCCCGATGTGCCTTTGCTGGGTCTCAATATATGTTCTCCAGTGGATTTTGAAAAATGAACGTTTTAAAAAACAGATATATCTGTGACAGCGTCCCGGGTAGCGCTCCGGTTCGCGTACTTTTCGCGTTACGGAACTTTGCGAAGCGAAGCTGATTAGCTCTCCGGTGTCTGTCAACATTCTAAACAGTCCGGAACGGCCGCCATCTTGTCTCTCGGTAGGATTGAGAGACAAGAGGAGGAGAAAAATGAAGGGGGAATTTAATGAAAGGGGGCAAGGTAGACCCCTCTTGACCCCCTAGGAATGATGTTGGGGTTATTAAAGGGTCCCGTGGGGCAAATAAAAAAAGTAATTGATTTTTCGTGGGAAAGAAGAGCTTCCCGGTTCGCGAACCGGGTCGCGAAACAGGAATTCGCCATTTTGTGTTTCGTTTTAATTAAATTACAAGATGGAGGAAAAACAATGTGAGAAATGGGTATAAGGGGGTACGGGAGACGTATCCTGACCCCCAATGTTTTCTGAGGGTGGATGAGGATGCTCATATATGTTGATACATGTCTTCCAGCGGCTGCGCGTGAGCGTTTTTTTTTTTTTGCTGCGTGACGTCTGTTAACGTTCGATTCGAAGGAAATCAGGAAGTGTTGACCGCCATTTTGTCACTGCGAGTAAATATTTTGTTAAAAATAATTGTTATAAATTAATCCGTATTGATAAACATTGTCTGCGCCATCTTGCCTTTTTTCCAATGCCACACTTTTGTCGTGCACGGCAGCCATTTTAGATGCCTGGCTCCCCACCCTCGCAAGCATCTCCCCCACGCACTGGTCACCCCCGCTCTCTCTCTCATGCATGGGCCATAAACCTCCCCCCATCTGCGCTGCTTTTCCATGAGAATAACACCCTGTGCCCGCCCAACACCTCCCTTTCACCCAATTCACTACCGCACCCTCTGACACTCCTCTTCCTCTGTGTCTGATTGTCCAGGCCGGTCCCAGGCTATCACCTAGCCGTGCGGATGTAGTTTATGGCCCCAACTTTAAAGAATCACCCCTCTTTAAAGGAGTTACAGTAGATCAAGGCCCCCATCTCATGAGATCCGTCACACCACACGCGTTCCTACTATCTGATAACAATCCTGTATTGTGATTGGGGAGGGGATTCTCACTGTAAGGGTGTGTGGGACCGAGCCTGAAGCGGAAGATTCCAGGGATGCCTTTTTGTACATCAAAGTCTTCACAATTATGTGTCACATTAAAAATATATAGCACTCCAACAAAGTAGTAACTTTAATAACTTATAAATATATACAACGCTCCAACAAAGTAAACACGTTAAAAAAAAAATGTAAACAACTATTTACATGGCAGCCTGCTGCAACATCCATCTCAAAGCAACAATGAGCTGCTTTGGTTTGTCTTTTAGTCAGTAGCGGTCCGTTGTGTGAATAGGCCGAAGGCAGCACAACGCGCCGAGATCCGGACGGCATCCAGGTGGTGTCCAGTAAGTTGTCGCACTGGTCTGGCCATCCTACAATGCTGCGCCGAAAAACGGCGTGGGGCGCCCCGGGGGGGGGGGGGGGGGGGAAGGCAGAACGAACGGGCCTCACCGCCTCCCCAGGTGGAGGCTCCTCTGCTGCAATGGGGCGCCCTTTAGCGTTTCAGTCACCATCCAGTTGGACGGCACCCAGGTGGTGTCCAGTAAGTTGTCGCACTGGTCTGGCCATCCTACAATGCTGCGCCGAAAAACGGCGTGGGGCGCCCCGGGGGGGGGGAGGCAGAACGAACGAGCCTCCCCCTCCTCCCCAGGTGGAGGCTCCTCTGCTGCAGTGGGGTGCCCCTTGGCGTTTCACTCGCCATCCAGCTGTTTAGCGCCCGCTTTTGCGGCACTGTGCCTCATCCGCCATTCAGCTGAGTTGCGCCCACTCTTGCGGTGCAGCGATAGGCGGCTGCCACAGGACTCTTAAAATGGCGGCCGGCTCTTCGGATTTGGGCCTGGTCCACTAAAATGGCCCTGGGACACATTTGAACTCGGACATTTGCCTGCTACGGCTTGGGCCCCATTCTCGAAAGCGTCCCCTCAGCCTTGAAGATTCTACAAAAGTCATCGGGCCCCCGACTCCCGCAGGCTTCCGGTGGGGAGCGGCTGCCATGATTGCTTGTGGAATGGCCACGACGGAGCCACGAGATGGTGGTGCTCTCATGCTGACGCCAGCTTCAGTCTGGAACATCCAGAAACACTGTAGACTACCAATTCGATGACTTCCGGTGAAGCCCCAACGTGACCCGGTAGGGAAGAACTTGCCCTCCCCTCTTTTGACTGATGGTTCTTGTTGCCTGTCCCCTCTGTTGTTATCTACCGGAACCTTTTTGGATTGCCGAGTGAGAAAAAAAAAGGTGGGGCTTTCATCATTTGGGAAAAAAAATGTTTCAATCCAATGAAAAGTATTATTTTTAGGTCATATGATCAAGCCTTCCATCATTAGGAAACCAAAAGTAAAATGAACCAATGAAAAGTTTTATAAACAAGTCACATGACCTGTTATGCGGCTTTGGGCTATAAAAAGCCTACAAAATCCGTTGGCCTGTGAGGCGGCGTCAGTAGTGGACCGATGTGTGAATAGGCCGAAGGCAGCACAACGCGCCGAGATCCGGATGGCACCGAGGTGGTGTCCAGCAAGTTGCACTGGTGTGGCCATCCTACAATGCTGTGCCGAAAGACGGCGTGGGGTGCCCGGGGGGAGGCGGCGCGAACGGGCCTCTTTTGCCTCCCTAGGTGGAGGCACCTCATCTGCAGTGCGGCGCCCCTTACCGTTTTACTCGCCGTCCAGCTGAGTTGCGCCCGCACTTGCTGCTACAGTAGGCCGAAGGCAGCACAACGCGCCGAGATCCGGATGGCACCGAGGTGGTGTCCAGCAAGTTGTTGTTCTGGTGTGGCCGAAGGGGGGGGGGAGGCGGTGCAAACGAGCCTCTCCCGCCTCCCCAGGTGGAGGCACCTCATCTGCAGTGGGGCGCCTCTTAGCGTTTCAGTCGCCATCCAGCTGAGTTTCGCCCGCTCTTGCGGCTACAGCGATAGGCGGCTGCAACAGGACTCTCAAAATGGCGGCCGGTTCTTTGGATTTGGGCCTGGTCCACTAAAATGGCCCTGGGACACCTTGGAACTCGGACGCTTGCCTGCTAGGGCATGGGCCCCATTCCCGAAAGCGTCCCCTCTTTTGACTGATTGTTCTTGTTGCCTATCTCTTCTGTTGTCATTTAACGGAACCTTTTTGGACTGCCGAAAGGTGTTCTGGTTCGACCGCTGGTTGGTGGAGACATTTTGATTATATCCTGGACCTGCCGGGCCTCGCCCAAAATGACGCCGGTACAAATGGGACTCGTAACTCCTTGTTGTGTACTGGTTGCCCAACCTTGATATCATGAGATACGTATGCAGTTTTGAAGCACATGGCGGGCGGGGACGAGTACTGATTGAACATTTGGACATCCCTATTGATATTAAGTTCTGATGTGTTATTGATTACTGTACTATTGAAAGTTCAAATTAACGTCACCCATGGTACTTGCCCGCAAATGTATATCTAGATAATTTTATTGTAACTGGCCTTGTCGTACTTTAATTATAAAATGTACGTCCACCGATTCCGCAACTGTTAGATACCTTAGTTCTTGCAGCCTAATGGCACGCCCGTTACGTTCTTTTACAGTGTAAATGTCCCCTCATCATATACGATTCCAGTTTGTTCCGTGGCCGGCCCACGTGGTTATAGGCCCGTATTTGTATACTGACATTTTCGCAATGAACGTTTTTAAAACAAAACATGGTAGTAGTACCTAGATTGGTAAAGTTTTGAATAATAGCCACTGTTTTCGAATCAGTAAAAGGCAAGTGAAATAAAGCAGCCCGATTACATGACGGTTAAAAGGTATAATACGCAGGAACGCAGTAAAGCTAAATGGTCAAGGGCTGTTGTGTTTTCCACTCCTGCAACATAAAGTGATCGATAAGAATCCGATATTCATGCCTATCAGCGACTAAGACAGCAGGCGGAGCCTCTTTTCTTCAACGGCTCCCTCATGGGACGAAGAAACGCCCTTTTTCTCGAAATAGGAATATTTTACTTGCAGGACAGTTGTAAATTTCCCGGGAAAATACATTAGCCTAGAACATTGTTGGTGGTAAACTGTAAATGCATCTGGGTCCTTTGCTTTACAAGTCAGAGTGAGAAAAGAAAAGGTGGGGCTTTCATCATTTGGGAAAAAATAATTTTCGAAAGCAATGAAAAGTGTTATTTTTAGGTCATATGGCCAAGCCTTCCATCATTATAATAACAAAAGTAAAATTAACCAATTGAAAGTTTTATTAACAAGTCACATGACTTGTTATGCTAACGTTACGCGCTGCGCGCCGCGCTCTGGATCGCTTCCGGGTAGCTGCACCTCGCGCACCGGAGCACTTCCGGGTGCGCTAACGCGGCGCGTCATATGACGCATTACGCGACAACACAGGTCCAGAATATAGTCAAAATGTCTCCACCAACCAGCGGTCGGAACACAACCCCTTTCAGTAGTCCAAAAAGTTCTGTTAAATGACAACAGAAGGGACAGGCAACAAGAATCATCAGTCAAAGAGGGGAGGGCAAGTTCTTCTCTACCGGGTCACGTTGGGGCTCCACCGGAAGTGATCGAATTGGTAGTCTACAGTGTTTCTGGATGTTTCAGACTGACGCTGGCGTCAGCATGAGAACACCACCATCTCGTGGCTCCGTCGTGGCCATTCCGCGAGCAATCATGGCAGCCGCTCCCCACCGGAAGCCTGCGGGAGTCGGGGGTCCCGGTGACTGTTGTAGAATCTTCAAGGCTGAGGGGACTCTTTTGGGAATGGGCCCATGCCCTAGCAGTCAAGCGTCCGAGTTCCACGGTTGCCCAGAGCCATCTTTGTTGGCCAGGCCCAAGTCTGTGGAGCCGACCGCCATTTTGTGAGCTCCGTAGCAGCCGCCTGTCGCTGTACCGCAAGATTGGGTGCAATTCCGTTGGATGGCGGGTGAGACGTTGTAATAGCAAGAGCAGGCGCAATTCAGCTGGCCGAGCGAGGCACTGTGTCGCAAGAGCGTGCGCAAGTCAGCTGGTCGAGTGAAGCGCTGGGGTGTAGCTGAGAAACCTCCACCTGGGGAGGTGGGGGAGGCTCGTTCGCGCCGCCTCTCCCTTCTAGTGCACCCCACGCTGTTTCCTGGCACAGGTATATGTGATGGTCGGACCAGGGCACCGCAGGACGTGTCTTCAGGTCTAACGGATTGTGGGACAAGGTGTGGAGCAGGCGCAATTATCTCGGGGGCCTCCGTCAAGCGGTTCAGGGAGGCACCGCATCACATTGTTTTCCAATGCAGTCAGGTCCACAAACAGCCCCCACTTACTTTGAGAATAGTGAAGCTGCAGCAGGTGCAAATAAGCTTCAGACAGTGTTACAAGCGCTGCTCGGAACCCTCAACTATGGCACCCAACATCCAGGACTTATGCCATTTGTGCAAGGCAGTGACATCGAAGCATCTCAGGGACCAAGCAACATACCATATCCAGAGTCCTTCCCACAGCCTCTGCCTTCCTTCTTACCTAGTTATTGTTCTTTCACTCCCACTCCAGGCTTTAAGTCTGTGGATGGAAAATCATGAACCTACACTCACCTATGAAAATCTTACTATTGATGGTTGATTTTGAGCCCCAAATACAAATGCTTGTTTGGATCGATGTTGCAGCAGGCTGCCATGTAAATAGTTATTTAATAAAACGTTTTACCCTGTTACTTGTTGATTTTGAGCCGCAAATACAAAGGCTTGTTTGGATCATTGTTGCAGCAGTCTGCCATGTAAATAGTTATTTAATAAAACGTTTTACCCTGTTACTTTGCTGGTGTGTTGTATATATTTATAATATTTGCATAGGGTTTGTCGTTATTTTGGGTGGGGTGGGCGGCGGAGCCGAGCTGTCTTGCAGCCATCATGGTGTCGAGCTCAGTTCCTCTCACTAGTTTCGTATTTCTCAAAAGGGGTTGTTCATAATGTTTCTATTTTAGCGAGGTCAAAAAGAGATCCCATTAGTGGCCTACTGATTTTGCTTGATTCCTTTTGTTTTAACGATTTTTCACTATCTGCAAAGACTAAACAGAGTATTGTGACTCTGTGTTGTTTGTAAATAGAGAATGAACAAAAGAGAACCAATTCCAAAACAATAAATGCTAGGATAACAATCAATCAAATGGAGAGGGAAGCAGGCACGACGGGTTACAACGGGGGCAAAGGCCTGTGTTACCTACACTTCACTATCTGCACAGAGAGAATACTCCTAAAAGAAAAGAGGAGGGGGGGGCAACGTTCAAAGCACATCAGCGTGCATAAACACGAAAATGTTTTTACCTACCACGTACTTGACATTTTAAAGCTTTTGATATTTGCTATTAAAAAACCATTGAAATTCACTGAAAAAACCATAGGTTATAGACCATATATAGTTAGGAATTAGCATTTACAAAACCTTGAAAATTCACTGAAAAAACCATAGGTTATAGACCATATATAGTTAGGGATTAGCATTTACAAAACCTTATTTTACTCGCACAAAACCATTGAAATTCGCATATATAGTTAGTTGCACTAACTATATATCGCGCACCCGCAATCCACTGCTGATGATGTCACATATTACATCATTCATGACATGGTCAGTGACATCACTGATGACATCACTGATGACATCTCAAATGACATCACTGATGACATCACTGATGACAACATCCAGTGACTGTGTGTTTCTGTAAAGTTAAAATATGTCTTACATATTGAAGAATGAGTGGATGTATAAGTGTCTGGATAAAGGATTTAGTAGGTGCATGACTGACTGTATGAGTGAGTGATTAGATGTGTCTCACTGAGTGCATGGGTTAGTGACTAAACTGTCTTAATTTGTGCATCATTATGTCTGTTGTTCTGTAAACTGCTGCATGTGTTGATCAGTAGCTATATGAGTAACTATATGGGTTATTGATTGGTTGCCCAAGTATTTGTATGGGAGACTGAGTGTGTGTGTGGGTGGCTGGGAGGTGTATGACTCTGTGCATAGATGTGTGAGCAGTTGATTCACTAGATGTATGGGTTCAAAAGTGCATGTGGAAACAGCTGTATGGGCGGTTGACTGTGTGCATGAGTGTATTGGTGAGTGAATGGATATCTCAGTGCTACATGTCAAAGTAAGTACATATGTAAAACACAGTACATGTGAGAGTTGACATATATAAATAACTGTGCATAAGAGCCAGTGAATGTGTGAGTGGCTGTATGGATCATTGTGAACTTGTATCAGGGATTGTATGAGAGAGTAAATATGTGTTAGTATATGTTTGAATAAGTAAGGTGTGTATAACTGTATAGTTGAGGAAATGGAGGTGTGATTGATTCTTTGCATGACTGACTAGGTGTGTGAGTAACTCCATGGATGAGTGACAGTCTGTGAGTGTCTGTTTACACTGAGTGTATCTAAGGTTATATTAGAGTCTGAAGAGGTTCATCGTATTATCACATGAATGATATCATCAGTGATGTGATCAGTAATGTCAAATGAGATGTCATTTCAGTGAATTTTCAAGGTTTTGTAAATGCTAATTCCTAACTATATATGGTCTATAACCTATGGTTTTTTCAGTGAATATATATATATACATACATATATAAACATATATCATCTGTATATCTATATAAATACAAACATAAATGCATGCATACATATACTTATATGCATACAGATGCATGTTATTTACATGAAAGTTGAAAAAACACTAATAAAAGCAAAGCTAAAAAGCCACCTCATTACAAACAGAATGGCTTTAACTTAAACGAGGGCGAGATCTATTGCATTTTCAATGCTTGTTTACTTTGGTTCCATCAAGAAGGCATTCAGATGTGTCACACATTTGCCATAAATTCTGAATGTTAGCACTCTAGTTGCACATTAGATCACTGTAGTAAAGCTACTGCTCACCAGGGACGTCTGCTGCTGGTATTCAAAGTGCATGTTTCAGTCTGCATGTCAGAATTTTTTTAATGAAATAGAAGAGGATTTGAGAAGTCACTCAAAATGATCCCTAATTTTTCTTTCTGAAGCACTAATCATACTTTCTATGGCAAAATTAACCCCCTCATGTTGTTACTTTTTAAATTGAGTGTTTTCAGACTTACCACTTCATTCCAATCAAGATGGCTTCTGGTGTGCCATACTTTTGTCATAAGTAAGACTGTTAGCGCTCTAGTTGTTCTTTAGAACACTCTGGGACATTCTGTCATTGGGCTATACTTGGGGTACATCTGGGTGATATTTGGGCTACATTTAGGCTCTTTTGTCTCTGGTGGCCATCTTGGGAGACTGTATGTCAGAATTTTTAATGAAATTGAAGAGGGTTTGAGAAGTCACTCAAAATGTGCCCTAATTTTTCTTTCTGCAGCACTAATCATAATTCATATGGCAAAATATACCCCCTCATTTTGTTCCTTTTTAAATTAAATGTTTTAAGAGTTACCACTTTATTCCAATCAAGATGGCTTCAGGTGTGCCATACCTTTGTAATAAGTAGGACTGTTAGCGCTCTAGTTGTTCTTTAGAACACTCTGGGACATTCTGTCATTGGGCTATACTTGGGCTACATCTGGGTGATATTTGGGCTACATTTGGGCTCTTTTGTCTCTGGTGGCCATTTTGGGAGACTGCATGTCAGAATTTTTTAATGAAATAGAAGAGGATTTGAAAAGTCACTCAAAATGTGCCCTAATTTTTCTTTCTGCAGCACTAATAATACCTTCTATTGGGTGCCGCTCGCCAAAGGAGTCACTGACCTGTGCTGCTGCTGGCCGTCTGGAGCCCTGAAGGATTTGGAAAACGCTGCAGGAGAGTGCTAGTTGCAGGAGGACGGGACTGCGAGGCCCACCAGGCTGTGCGCGCTACACCTAGCACACCTGCTGCCTCTTCCCGTGTCTCCGCCCCCTGCTTGTGCTGCCGCTGAAAACTCCTCGCGGCCCCCGCACCGCGGGTGCCGCTCGCCAAAGGAGTCACTGACCTGTGCTGCTGCTGGCCGTCTGGAGCCCTGAAGGATTTGGAAAACGCTGCAGGAGAGTGCTAGTTGCAGGAGGACGGGACTGCGAGGCCCACCAGGCTGTGCGCGCTACACCTAGCACACCTGCTGCCTCTTCCCGTGTCTCCGCCCCCTGCTTGTGCTGCCGCTGAAAACTCCTCGCGGCCCCCGCACCGCGGGTGCCGCTCGCCAAAGGAGTCACTGACCTGTGCTGCTGCTGGCCGTCTGGAGCCCTGAAGGATTTGGAAAACGCTGCAGGAGAGTGCTAGTTGCAGGAGGACGGGACTGCGAGGCCCACCAGGCTGTGCGCGCTACACCTAGCACACCTGCTGCCTCTTCCCGTGTCTCCGCCCCCTCCCTTCTTCTTCCTGTATAAGATCAGGCTTTAGTCACGCGATAGCGGGACGCGTGTGCGGGACATTACCCGGGACAAAGCCCGGACTAAGGGCGGACCCTCTGAGACCCTCTGAGACAGGCCGTGACTGGACTGGGCACGTCACTTCGCCTCTGTGTACCTGATTGTTACCAAACAGTAAGACTTTAATTCCCAGAAATACCCGCTCTCCTTTTGTTAATTTTGCACTATATTACTCGTGATTCTGCTTGTTCTGGCTATTGGATAACCTTTAGGATTTAAACATCAATCACTTTTAATAATGCCAAAGAAGAATGTTGTGATGGGGGGTAATTCTATTGAAAACTATATGGTACAAGTAGTGTCAAAGATAAATACCGAAAGGAGACAATCTTTAGGTCTTAGTCATTCCCCCAATTTATCTCCTTTAAGCCCTTCACTAGATTCACCTTGGTTAGATATTCCATCTCAGGCCGAGGGAAGTTTAATCCTAGATTCCGAGGCGCTTGAAAATGGTCCGTTAAACATGAGTATAGCTCAGGACCAAGATACAGCTACAATCAATGTCTCGGACTCACAGATAGTAGACCCTGAAGAAAATCATACTGTACAAGTCAGTGAGCAGACAACTATAGAAGCCGATCCCCCCGTTCTAGCTCCAGCTGCTCGAGCGATTAGAAAGTGTAGAAAAACCCAACTACCTCGCGGTGGAGTTAGTATAGGGAGGAAGAGGGCTGCGTCACCACTGAGAAGCAGGGAAAAAGGTAGGAGGAAATTAGAAGAGGATGATAAATTAAATATGGAAGAGGAGCTTATTTCCAGGTTGGCAGATATAATTGACACTAAATTCAGAGCCTTAATTAAACCGGTAGTGGCCAAACTGGATAAGTTAACCGCAGACGTGAAAAAGCTGGGAGTAGATCAAAAGAAGTTATTGGAAGAAGTGTCCAACATATCTGGTTCAGTTAAAAATCTGGCCATACCTGTAAAAGAGGTACTTGGCCACCAACCAGATGCAGGCACAATTCCTAATATCACAAGGGTAAATCTTTCAGATCAGACATTAAACACTGAATCCACTCAGTCGCCGTCAAGGGATATCCACCCCCCACAACCACGAGGAATAACTCCACCAAGAGCAGGAGAAGATATACTTCACTTTATTGAGGACGCAGCCCCTCTAGTGCTGGTTTTAGCAAATGCTCCGCCCTTAACACCGGACCAAACTGAATCACCCACGGGGCTAACAAGTAAAGCCCTGCATTGGTTATCGGGCAATATGCGGTTGGCCCCCTGGGGGAAGCAACAACTAGCTAGAGATATTAAATCAGCCAGAAGGGCCACTTGGATAGGCCAAAACCCCAAAAAATTTAAAGGCGACTGCATAATTATAAATTTTGTAAATTCTGCAGTCTTACCAAATATCCTTCCAAACATTCTACCACCACAACGAAGGAGTGGTACTATTATTCCTCTCACTCTGGAATTTTTTGGTAAAAAACAAAGGAGCATGACATACCCTAAGCCTAATCATACCTATACTAGACCAATATGGCCAGAAAAAACAAACGGTTGGGGTTTTGAAGTACCAGCAAACAACTGGGGCTATAGTAGGGACGGATATGACCAACAACCACGACCATATCATACAGATCCCTATTATTTTAATATCCCCACTTCCAATAGGTATGATATCTTCTCTGCGGAGGGAGGGCTGGACGGGGTAGAATGACTACCAGAAGACGTAGGCATAGTGAATGTGAATACTTGTAGTACTGTAATCCCTACTACTAACCCTCCTGTAACAGAGAGCTTGAATGTAACACAGTGTGGAGGTCAAAAATGTGTGGAGGGACTTCTATTGTTATCATGGAATATAGCCGGACTCTCTGACAAAATGCAAGATAAAGACTGGCTGCATTATGTTAAAAAATATCCCATAATATGTTTTCAAGAAACTTGGGTAGTAGGGAGAAACCTATACATTGAGGGATATCAGAGTTTTATAATCCCGGCAACACCATCTGCAAGTGGAAGAGCTAAAGGGGGTTTGGCCATTTTTGTTAGTTTGTCGCTTATATGTCAGAAGACTGAACATAAATCTGGTAACAAAAACATTCAGGTTTTGGAATTTAGAAGGGGTAAAATCCATTTTGCACTGATTAATTTTTATAATTCTGTGAACCAGGCTGGAGATTGCAATATAGAAACCTTACGTGATTTGCTAGGGGCAATTGATAGTTCTCTGCCATGCTCTAAAATACTAGTAGGTGATTTTAACACACATTTATGTGGGAACCCTAGCGTGGGACCTGTTGGACAGTTGGGGTGTAACAGTATGGAAGGAATACACTTTGAACACTCGCGGAGGGGTACAGGGTTAAACGAATTAATGAATGAAAACAACCTGTTCACTGCAATGTCGACTGTACCCGATCAAGCTGTATTCCCAATCCCTACTTATAAAGGCCATGCAACAGGCACTTATATAGACCACATCCTCATTTCAGCTGACTTTGTTAATATCATCGAGGATTTTAGGATCCTCATGAGTATTTATAGCGACCACAACCCTTTGTGCATTACTTTGGGCATGAGTTTACTTGAAAAACACATCCCTCGCGAGGACCGTGGCCTTTTAGAATGCATAAATGGGAAGCGTCGCTTAAAATGGGCTATGGTGGATAGCGATCAATTTTATACCTCTGTTAGTGCAGTTTGTAATCAAGAATTAATGATTTGTACATCCTCTGCATCAGCCCCGTCGCAAATCCTGACATCCTTTAAGGAGATAGCTAAAAAGGTGGAGTCTCTTTTAACGGTACCTAATAAGGGAAGGATAAATTCAAACTGCAATCCAAAATGGTTTGACAGTGTTTGCTCAAAGGCCAGTCGCGAGCTCAAGAAAGCCCTAAATACAAAACCAAGAGATCCACTGATCATCAGGGGCTTGCGGAATGAGTATAAGAAATCACTGGCCATTCGTAAGCGAGCAGTCAAAAAAAGTGTATGGGAATTACTCCTAGAGCCCGAGACTTTAAAAAATAGCTCGAAGTTTTGGGAGATAATTAACAAACCAATATTTGACTGTCCTACCATTCCAAATGTGGGCACAAATATATCAGAGGACGAATGGATAGACCATTTCAGTTCTATTTTTATAAATAATACATCACAGGCAGAACACAATCCTGGTATAGGCAGAGACATTTCTCTATGTTTCTCAAATGAGGAAATAGTTAAAGGAATTAAAGGCTTGTCAAATAATAAGGCTCCGGGTCCCGATGGACTTCCGCCTGATCTTTTTAAGTCACGTGAGGCACTATGGGCGCCGGTACTCACAGCAGTACTTAATGCAGCTGTGCTTTGTGGATGCCCTAAATCATGGGGGGTATCTACAATAGTCCCTATATTCAAGAAGGGAGATCGTAGCAGTCCGGCCTGCTACAGACCGATATCTTTAATAAACTCTGTGGCAAAAGTGATAGGAGGAGTAATTTTAAATAGATTGACTAGTTGGGCAGAGGAAAATAATATAATATCGCCAATCCAGTATGGCTTTAGGCCTGGACATTCTACCATTTCTCAATGTCTGAACTTGTATCTCATAGTCGGGAAGTACACCAAGGCACGAAGAGGAACGATTCACATGGCGTTTATGGATCTCTCTTCGGCCTTTGATTGTGTGAACCGTGGGAAACTCTGGGGCGCCATGGAAAAAATGGGCGTAGACAAAAATTTAGTAAACCTTTTAGAAGATATACATTCAGACACCAAAGCGAATGTTAGATATACCCAGGACCTAAAAGTGACCAAAGATTTTGGAGTGTTTCGGGGCGTCCGGCAAGGGTGTATTCTGGCCCCGTTCCTCTTCAATCTATATATTAATGACCTGGAAGAGACCCTCTTAAGTACCAACATAGACTATCCATACATTGGCCGAAAAGGTCTGCCGGTTTTATTATACGCGGATGACGCAGTCCTTTTATCTAGAACGGCCAATGGACTTCAAACTTTATTAGACTCCTTTTACACATTTATGAAAACCAGAGATTTAAGTATTAATAACACCAAATCCTACATAATGAAGGTCGGAGAAGGTTTTAAGAAACCAAATCGCCTAAATGTAGATGGAGTGGAAATACCTGTAACGCACACATTCTCCTATCTCGGGGTCCTCTTTGATAATCAACTTAAATGGGGACCCGTGATTCAGAAAAAAAAGGGAGACGTTTCAAGGGTAAACGCGGCTATATTAGATTTCTCTAAAAAGCTGGGAAATAGTCCAGTTGCCGCGCTACTCCAACTATACAAAGCCAAAAGTGTAACCACAGCTTGTTACGGCAGTGAGATATGGGGATATGTTCCCTTGGATGTACTCCAGATAGTTGAAAACAATTTTTTAAAACAGATTTTAAGGGTTCCAAGGGGTACAGCAAATTTTTCTGTGCATGAAGAACTGGGGGTTCCGTATGTCAGTGATAAACTTGCTTTGAATCCCATGTTATGCTGGATGAATAGCTGGTTAAATGACAATATTCCTCTGACCAAGCTTATTCTAAGAGAAGCACTTACATGGGATAACAGGTTGGAGATTCCTTGGCTTAAATATCTACTTAAATGTTTTTCTGATTTAGGCCGTCCTGAACTCTTTTTATGCCCGGAATCCATTACTAAATTGGATCTCATCTCTGTCAAAAATGCCTTTATTGACTTAAGAAAACAGGAAAGGGAATCATGTGAATTAAAAAAAGAAAGTGTACGCAATCACATACTAATCAAAAGCACTTTGCTTATGGAACCCTACCTGACATGGCAAATGTCAAGCTATGACCGATTTTTGTTAACAAGGTTCAGGTTCAACCTGTTTCACCTTTTGCTGGCGGTACCCAGGGGTTCTCATCGAGGTCAAGTGTTGCCAGCTTGCGGCTGCGACGATAAGTCTCCGCAAGATCTGGCACACTTTCTGTTTTTTTGCCCCTTTTATGTTGTACCAAGGAAGTTATGCTTGAAACCCTGTTTGAAAGAATTGAACTTTCATCAATATCGTCCTGCACAACTTTTTCTACAGCTGCTAAATTGTGATTACACTTTATTTGTATGCGGTTTTTTGAGAATGGCGATCAAATTCAGAAACAGTATGGAAGGATAACAATACTGATATGGTTATTTATCACTGTGGCCAAAAGAACATCTTTTTAAACGATCTTCAATATCTTGAAATAGTGATGTATTTTTAATTCTGTGATTTTTACCTGTAATTGATTATGACCTTTTAAGTTTATGTGTATGTCATGCTATTTTCTGTAATGTAAATACTTTTATGGTTGTCAATTCGAACAACCGAATAAAGTTATTTGACTTGACTTGACTTGACCTTCTATTGCATAATATACCCCCTCATTTTGTTCCTTTTTAAATTAAATGTTTTAAGAGTTACCACTTTATTCCCATCACGATGGCTCCAGGTGTGCTATACCTTTGTAATAAGTAGGACTGTTAGCGCTCTAGTTGTTCTTTAGAACACTCTGGGACATTCTGTCATTGGGCTCTGCTTGGGCTACATCTGGGTGATATTTGGGCTACATTTGGGCTCTTTTGTCTCTGGTAGCCATTTTGGGAGACTGCATGTCAGAATGTTTTAATGAAATAGAAAAGGATTTGAGAAGTCACTCAAAATGTGCCCTCATTTTTCATTCTGCAGCACTAATCATACTTTCTATGGCAAAATATACCCCCTCATGTTGTTTCTTTTTAAATTAAATGTTTTAAGAGTTACCACTTTATTCCAATCAAGATGGCTTCAGGTGTGCCATACCTTTGTAATAAGTAGGACTGTTAGCGCTCTAGTTGTTCTTTAGAACACTCTGGGACATTCTGTCATTGGGCTATACTTGGGCTACATCTGGGTGATATTTGGGCTACATTTGGGCCCTTTTGTCTCTGGTGGCCATTTTGGGAGACTGCATGTCAGAATGTTTTAATGAAATAGAAAAGGATTTGAGAAGTCACTCAAAATGTGCCCTAATTTTTCATTCTGCAGCACTAATCATACTTTCTATGGCAAAATATACCCCCTCGTGTTGTTTCTTTTTAAATTAAATGTTTTAAGAGTTACCACTTTATTCCAATCAAGATGGCTTCAGGTGTGCCATACCTTTGTAATAAGTAGGACTGTTAGCGCTCTAGTTGTTCTTTAGAACACTCTAGGAGGCTGCAGTAGAACACAAAGGAATCAACTGACAGTCTCTGTCCTTGTTGGATGTACATGTTTTACTGAGAATGTCAGACTTCATTTTCACATGACTGAGAAAGATAATGTGAATTTACAGAAAATATGCTTTCAGTTTAGCTTATAGATCCCCTTCCAAACCACTGTGGGAAAATCATGAGATATTAGTTTTCTTTCAAACAATATTCATGATATCACAGCAGAAGGTTTTTTCACATGGTAAAATCACCTTAGAACCCACCACAATTCCTAAAACGAGTATGGTACCATCAACAAATGATTTATAATGTAACTAAAGTCCTAAAACCCTCTATTAACTACAATGCTTTTTAATGAGGTGCTATCATGTATATTGGTCCCAAGATGGCTGCCAACACTTCTTGGATGAAGTGCTGGCAGCCAATCAGATCAGATGTGTGGTTAGGCTCCGCCCAGATATATATCTTTTTTTGAACCTAAATTACTCAAAATCCACTGGAGCACATATATTGAGACCTAGCAAAGGCACATCGGGCTAACAGTCCCTACAATTTTGCCAAGTTTCGTGCAAATCCATTCAGCCGTTCGAGCTAAAAGTGAGGCCAACCGCCCTATGGAAATTAACATGGGAAAAACGCGTTTTGGGACCCCCCTTTTTTCTCGCCCCCCCTTGATGAAACCCCCCCAAATTGTCAGGGGCTGCTCAGAAACAAAATGTTCAATTTTCCTGAAAATGTCAGCCAATTCCGTCCACAAACGCCAAAGTTATTAGACATAGAATTTTCAAAAATCCCATGGAGAAAAAATCCTAACTATATATACCTACTGGCGACCGCCAGTAGGTAATATATATATATATATATATATATATATTACCTACTGGCGGTCGCCAGTAGGTATATATAGTTAGGATTTTTTTCCTATGGGATTTCTGAAAATTCTATGTCGAATAACTTTGGCGTTTTTGGACGGAATTGGCTGAAATTGTCTGGAAAATGGCACATTTTGTTCCTGAGTAGCCCCTGAAAATTTGGGGGGGTTTCGTCAAGGGGGGGCCGAGAAAAAAGGGGGGTCCAAAAACGCGTTTTTCCCATTCATTTTTCCATAGGGCGGTTGGAATCACTTTTAGCTCGAACGGCTGAATGGATTTACACGAAACTTGGCAAAATTGTAGATATGGTTTGCCCGACGTGCCTTTGCTATGTCTCAATATATGTGCTCCAGTGGATTTTGAGAAATTAACGTTTTTAAAAACAGATATATCTGTGACAGCGCTCCGGTTAGCGCTCCGGTTCGCGTACCTGACGCGTAACGGAACTTCGCAAAGCGAAGCTGATTGGCTCTCCGGTGTCTGTCAACATTCTAAACAGTCCGGAACGGCCGCCATCTTGTCTCTCGGTAGGATCGAGAGACAAGAGGTGGAGAAAAACGAAGGGGGAATGTAATGAAAGGGGTCAAGGTAGACCCCTCCTGACCCCCTAGGATTGATGAGGAGGATATTAAAGTGCCCCACGGGGCAAAAAAAAACAAAACGAACCGGGTAGCTTACCGGTAGCGTAACGGGAGTTCGCCATTTTGTGTTTCAGTCGAATTTAATCACAAGATGGCGGAAAAACAATGTGGGGAAATGAGTATAAGGGGGCACGGGAGATGTATCCTGACCCCCTAGGTTTTCTGAGGGTGGCTGAGGAGGCTCATATATGTCGAAAAAAAAAACATTTTTGAATTTTTCGCGCGGTTAGCTGCCGGTACGCGAACCGGGTAGCGAACCGGGAAGCGAACATAAGTGAAAATTAGTGAAAAAAGGTACATTCGAAATTTTAAAAGAGTAATTATAGTTAAGATAGCTCTGAAAAGAGCTTTTGGGTTCTGTGTAAGTTCTAGGTACTTATAAGTAGCTACCAATACACAGTCTTAAATTTTGTATGAAAACTCTGTTGCCCTCTTCTGAGAAGTGCACACCATCTCCTCTGTAGATATCTTGCATGTAATAACGCAAGTTATTGTTGTAGATGGCACCCATTCCATGGTCTCTCATATAAGCTGAACCAGACTTATTTACATGCTTCATCGCTTTCTCAATTTGTGGAGAAATTTGATTGGACCACCTCCATTTCTGTCTTTGGCATATATTGGAATATACCAAGGCAGTTTGAGGGAAAAGTGCCATTAATTGCTCAAAGGTGTCCTTTAAGAGCATTTCCAGACCTACCCAAATCATTTCCTCCACAGTGCACTATTATGAGGTCAGGGTTTGGTAAATGTAAAAAGGTTTTCACCAATGGTATCAATTGGTGACATCTCAATCCTCTTTGGCCAATCCATTTGATTTCCACATTTTGTAAATTGAGGTTATGTAAATTTCTGTTTTCAGCATACCTGTGAGCCCAGTAAATGTAACTATGTCCAACAATCCAGACAGAAAACATGGCGAGACGAGGAGGTTCTGCTGCAGTCAGATGAAGTGTGGGAATTAAATGGCAGTTGAAACAGTAGGAGTTTGTAAAGAAAAAAAAATGTGGAGTTTGTGTGCTAATGATTCAGTAGCAGTGATTGGTGGATTTCCATTGCTGAAAACAGAAAGTTAGGGTGCATGGGTGTGTTCTTTGAAACATGTAATTTGAATGGTTAAGAAAACATGATTTTAAGAAACATTGCAGTGGATTAGCAGGTGTACTGAGAGTTCAGAGTTCATTTGAAACATTGTTGTGTGAACTTGTAAACATGAGAGGTCTGGCAGGAGGTAGTTGCTATGGAAAAAGGCCAGAAAGGGCAGAGGGGGGAAGGGTGTTGATTTGAAAAAAGTGAGGGAAGAGTTTTGATTGGGTCACATGAGAGATATGTGTGATGAATTTCAGCATTTCAGTGCCTTTGTTGGTTCCAGCCTCTGGAGTGCATACCTTTTGCTCTGCTAAAGAAAAATTGGTGTGTTTCTGAGACTGTTTTGAAATTCAAAAAGCATTTGCTAAGGTAAGAAAAAAATCATTTAATTTAGATAGAGAGTAGTGTAGTATATTGACAAAATAAGGAAGTTAGCTGTACATTTAAAATGTTGTTTTGTGTCAAGTGTTTTCATTATTTTTTCAAAAAAGATTTTGCTTCTTTGACAAATTATAATTATAGATAATGTGAAGTATTAGTACTGACAGGGTGTGCTTGTACATAGGAGGTGTGCTGTGTTTTCAAATTATGACCAGAAAATCGTTTTTTAAGAAAAAGACATGCTTTTTACATTTATGAGAACGATAACATGGGGTGTGCTTTTTTAAATAAATATTTCACTTTCCAACATGAATATGGGAGAATTATTTGCTTGTTTCTTGGTTTAAAAACTCGTTTCTTGAAGTCATTTAGATTTCACAATATGTTTTGCAAGAGTTACATAGTCAACATGGGGGCATGTTTACAAGGCTTATGAGACACATTCACGTCATTTTCTCCATTTTAAAAGTGACTTTAAAGGTGGTGCAAGGTTCTTGTAAATACACCCTCATGAGTTCTTTGCAAATTTAAGTCATTTTCCCCTGGTGCATGTGCCTTGTAAATACGCCTGTATGTGTGCTAGACAATTTTAAGGTACTTCTCCCAGGAATCTGGGAGACTAATTTCCTTATATGATGTGTTTAAAAATCGTGCTAAGGTGAGAAAAGATTCCTTTAATTTAGAAGGAGATTAGTATGCTTATTGGAGAAAATAAGGAAGCCAGCTAGGGTGTGCTTGTAAATAGGAGCTGTTTTGTGTTTTGAAATTATGACCAGAAAATCGTTTTTTAAAAAAAAGAAATACTTTTCACATTTATGAGAAGGACAACAAGGGGTTTGCTTTTTTAAATAAATATTTTATTTCTCAACATGAATATGGGAGAATAATTTGCTTGTTTGATGGTTTAAAAAGTCGTTTCTTGAAGTCATTTAGGTTTCACAATATGTACTGGTAGAGTTTCATAGTCACAATGATAATTATGATATACATTTAGGACTGTTTAGGGGGAATGGATATGCTAAGGCTTCTGTAATTGTCATTGGAGGAGAATTATGTACATTGCACTGCTGCATACAGTCCTCACCTTCTGCGTACTCTTGGATATGTTAGACTATATCTGCTCAATGAGATACCTAAGCTGAGGAAACAAAGGTGATGTGATTGTGAAATGAGCAAAAATATTTGCACGTTTTTCAATTACATCACCTGTGTTTCCTAACATTACTAATCACATTGTGCTGATGAGGTTTAGGCCTGTCCAGGGAGACAGAGGAGGTCTGGTCTTTGTTGAAGTGTGCAGTGGACATGACTCACTTCATCTGTTGGCCTGCACATGTATTATGTCTTCTGTACTCTTCAATAAGCCAAAATTTCATCTGCAACGCTGAGTAGGCCTCACCTCAAACAAACTTTTGTGACTGCTAGACCTGCCTTTTTGCTCCTAGATATTTCTTGGTTTTACCATGGCAGACAGACAATCCAGCATACTTCTGCATAGGCCACACCTTATGGTGGTGCAAGGGCCTTGTAAATATGCCCTCATGTGTGCTTGGTAATTTTAAGTCACTTCCCCCTGATGCAAGGGTCTTGTAAATACACCCTCATGTGTGCTTGGCCATTTCAAGTCACTTCTTTCTGGTGCAAGGGCCTTGTAAATACGTCTTCATGTGTGCTTGGCAATTTTAACTCACTTCCCCCTGGTGCATTGGTGTGGTAAATACGCCCTCATGTCTGCTTGGAAATTTTAAGTCACTTCTCCCTGGTGCATGGGTGTGGTAAATACGCCGTCATGTCTGCTTGGCAATTTTAAGTCACTTTATGCTGGTGCAAGGGCCTTTTAAATACGCCCTCATGTGTGCTTGGCAATTTTAACTCACTTCCTCCTGGTGCATGGGTGTGGTAAATATGCCCTCATGTCTGGTTGGTAGTTTTAAGTCATTTCCCCCTGGTGCAAGGGTGCACGTTTTTCAATTACATCACCTGTGTTTCCTAACATTACTAATCACATTGTGCTGATGAGGTTTAGGCCTGTCCAGGGAGACAGAGGAGGTCTGGTCTTTGTTGAAGTGTGCAGTGGACATGACTCACTTCATCTGTTGGCCTGCACATGTATTATGTCTTCTGTACTCTTCAATAAGCCAAAATTTCATCTGCAACGCTGAGTAGGCCTCACCTCAAACAAACTTTTGTGACTGCCAGACCTGCCTTTTTGCTCCTAGATATTTCTTGGTTTTACCATGGCAGACAGACAATCCAGCATACTTCTGCATAGGCCACACCTTATGGTGGTGCAAGGGCCTTGTAAATACACCCTCATGTGTGCTTGGTAATTTTAAGTCACTTCCCCCTGATGCAAGGGTCTTGTAAATACACCCTCATGTGTGCTTGGCCATTTCAAGTCACTTCTTTCTGGTGCAAGGGCCTTGTAAATACGTCTTCATGTGTGCTTGGCAATTTTAACTCACTTCCCCCTGGTGCATGGGTGTGGTAAATAAAAATACGCCCTCATGTCTGCTTGGAAATTTTAAGTCACTTCTCCCTGGTGCATGGGTGTGGTAAATACGCCGTCATGTCTGCTTGGCAATTTTAAGTCACTTTCTGCTGGTGCAAGGGCCTTTTAAATACGCCCTCATGTGTGCTTGGCAATTTTAACTCACTTCCTCCTGGTGCATGGGTGTGGTAAATATGCCCTCATGTCTGCTTGGTAATTTTTTGTCATTTCCCCCTGGTGCAAGGGTGCACATTTTTCAATTACATCACCTGTGTTTCCTAACATTACTAATCACATTGTGCTGATGAGGTTTAGGCCTGTCCAGGGAGACAGAGGAGGTCTGGTCTTTGTTGAAGTGTGCACTGGACATGACTCACTTCATCTGTTGGCCTGCACATGTATTTTGTCTTCTGTACTCTTCAATAAGCCAAAATTTCATCTGCAACACTGAGTAGGCCTCACCTCAAACAAACTTTTGTGACTGCCAGACCTGCCTTTTTGCTCCTAGATATTTCTTGGTTTTACCATGGCAGACAGACAATCCAGCATACTTCTGCATAGGCCCCACCTTATGGTGGTGCAAGGGCCTTGTAAATACGCCCTCATGTGTGCTTGGTAATTTTAAGTCACTTCCCCCTGATGCAAGGGTCTTGTAAATACACCCTCATGTGTGCGTGGCCATTTCAAGTCACTTCTTTCTGGTGCAAGGGCCTTGTAAATACGACCCTATGTGTTCTTGGAATTTTAACTTATTTCCCCCATGGTGCAAGTGCCTTGTAAATATGCCCCCTTTGTCTATGTTGTTAAATTACTGTGAATGGAATTGACATCTAGTGTGTTAATTGTTTGCCTTCTGTTATTGGTTTACTGTTTGGTAATAGTGGTTAATATCAATTTTTTAAATATTTTTCCACAGATTTAACTGAAGATCTTTAGAAAACTTTAAAAATGCCCTCAAGGCAGCGAAAACTAAAAGAAGCAAAGCGACTTACACTCCATCTTGGTAAAGATTTGGAACAGTCCTGTAATATGAAATTGTATCAAGTTGCCAAAAAAGCTCCGGGTAAGAAAATAAAATCATTTTTAAAAACAATTTGGAGACAAAAAAATACCAGTATTGGTCATGTTTTAGTGCATAAGAAGAGAGACAATTTAAAGGAGAAGGAAAGGCCCGTAAAAAAAGTTTCTGCTAGAGCAGGAGATAAGTCTGTGCATGGCAGTAGAAGGGATATTCAATTCAGGGACATTCGTAGGCGAATGTTCCGCAACAGGATAATTGTCAATTTGTTAAAAATTTTTAAGAAAGGCCAACAGAAAGTGACATTTTATAAGAAAAAGAAAAATGTAGAGAAAATTATTGATCAGGCTTTCGAAATTAAGCGAAAGTTATTTATTTTGGTAATCAATAGAATTAGGAAACTAAACAAGGTAATTTCTGATTTCAAATCAAATAGTAGATGGAAGAGAGTAGTTAATCGTACTAATTTTTGCGAAGTATTCTCAGGAGAATGGATGCATAGTTCAAGTTGTGAGGCATTTTTTAATGAGGAGAGTTACTTTCAAGACAATGATTTGGTGCATGCAGTTGACACCAGTGGTCGAGCATATGAGGTAAAAGATGGTTGTCCGGTTGAAAAAGAAAAACTTGTGTCTGGAATTTTGGAATTTGGAAGTGGATTTATAGAGCGCATAGCTACCCTTGGGCATCCCAGCGCTAAGAGGACCTAGTTTATTCCAAAAGGGGTCAGTGCAGGAAGCTATTTAGGGAAATAGCCAGGTTTTTAATTTTTTTCGGAAGGATAGTAGATTCTGATCACTCCTCATGGCTAGTGGGAGGGAGTTCCAGTGCTTTGGCGCGTTAAAGGCGAACCTGCGGCCGCCAGATCTTGCCTTTTTTATTCTAGGGATGGAGGCCAGGGCAAGTGCATCAGATCTTAGGTGTTTGTTAGAATTGTGTCGTTTCATCAGGGGTCTGAGTATTGGGGGGCCTTTATCATGCAGGATTTTGTGCGCTATGCAGAGCGTCTTGAATGTGATGCGCTCCTTCACTGGGAGCCAGTGTAGGCTTTTGAGGGCAGGTTTCGCCGAGCTCCGTGCTTTGGTTCCCGTGAGGACTCTAGCTGCGGCGTTTTGGGCCACCTGAAGTTTTTGAATGACTGATGCAGGGGCTCCCAGGTACAGGATGTTACCGTAATCTAGTCTTGAGTTGACCAGTCCCTGCATCAGTAACTTCCTGGCATGGAAAGGGATCAGGTGGAGGATCTTACGGGCCATCCGGATTAGGCCGAAGCAGGTCCCTGATGTTTTCCTGGCCTGGGTCTTGAAGTTTAGGTCCTGGTCAAGCCAGATACCTAGACTTTTAACTTCTGTTTTGGGAGTGGGGTAGGTGCCCATGCAGGGTGGCCAAGAGAGGTTTGCGGGTAATTTGTTTTGATTGCCCAGGAGGAGGATCTCGGATTTATCGCTGTTGAGCTTAAGTCTAGAGTCCGACATCCATAGTTTAGATCCCTTCGAGACAACTGGCGAGGTTTCCTAAGCTAGTGTCTGAGTGGTTGATGGACACCACCAGCTGGGTGTCATCAGCGTACATCACTGTCTTGACACCAAAGGGAGTGATAATGTCTTCGAGGGGAGACATATAAACATTAAAAAGTGTGGGGCTGAGGGAGGAGCCCTGGGGGACCCCACACTGCATGGTCAGGGGTTTGGACGTGGAAAAGCCGTCTGATACCTGGAATGATCTTCCCTCGAGGAAGGATTTAATCCACGCAAGGGCTGAGTCGGTGATTCCCACTTGACTCAGCCGGTGGACCAAGATGGAGTGGTCCACCGTGTCGAAAGCGGCACTAAGATCGAGGAGGATCACTGCCACTGATCCTCCTGCGTCTATGATGGCTCTCGCCTCTTCGACAACTGCAAGCAGGGCGGTGTCGGTGCCTTGCCCCGGTCTGAAGCCGGTCTGGGAGTCACGTAGTAAGTGATTGGACTCCAAAAAGGAGGATAGCTGTCGGTTAGCAATTCGTTCAGCCACTTTACTGATCCCTGGTAGGAGTGAAATCGGCCTGAAGTTGGAGGGGTCTGATGGGTCCAGGTGAGGTTTTTTCAGGAGGGCTTTGACGGTAGCCTTTTTCCAGTTGGCTGGAACGGCGCCCTTCCTAAAGGAGGCGTTTATTAGATTGGTGAAGGGTTGAGCTATAGTAGGGGCGACCAGTTTGCAGATGCAGAAGAGGTGTTAGGTGATGAGATTTTAGGAAGACGTCCTAAGGGACCAGTCTACACCTGGAAATGTAGTGCATTTGTAGTGTGCGACAGGATTCCATCAATTTGTTTTGTGATTTTGTACGAACATTTAATAAGAAAAGTTTAAAACAGAAAATGAAGTTGTTGCAAGAATTAGATCCTTGCAGAGTGAGAGAAGTAACAGGTTTGCATGGGCATTCCCTGGCTTGTCTTTCCAGAAGAGTATGCCAGAGTGTTTTTCATCATTTCAGGATGCTAGCAGTGCATCATAATAAAGTGAGGAAATTAGTGAGAATGTTGCATTATGCTAAGAGTCCAGCAATTATGCTTAAACAATTGAGCAGTGCTCTTTTGCATGGTTCAGAACTACATGTGAAAAATATTTGTGAAGAAATTGAGTTCTGTTACTTTGCTAGTAAAGAGAACAATGTTGAAATTGACCCAGTAGAAGAAGGTAATGTGGAAGAGAGTGTACAGATTTCTAATATAGATAAGTTTCACAAGGAAATTTCCATCTTTCAGCTGAAATCAAGTGAGAGGCATAATTTCACTTGTGTGTGTTGTCAACGGACTTATTATAAGAATCAGACTAAGTTAGTGGATTTATATGCAAAAAGTGAAATGGAAAACAATAGTGAATGGAAGGATTTTGCTACATACTTGATGGTAGAAAATTGTTTTGATTTGGGATCGGACCAACGTATGTGTACTTATTGTTTTAACAAATTAAACCAAAACCGGATGCCTGCTAGTGCGGTTCATAATAATCTTGAATTGGTTGACATTCCTTCTGAATTGAAGGATTTAAATACTTATGAATCTATTTTGATTCAAAGTGTGCATCCCTTTCAGGCTATTGTACGAATGGAGCCAAAGACATGGAAATTGCCTCCATCAGATTTACAGAGAGGATTAAAGGGAAGAGTTGTTTATTTGCCTTTAGATTTGAAGAAAAACATTAATACAATTGGAGTAGAGAAAGTGGAAGAGGAACCTCTGGTTATCCTAGTTAATGGTGTTCCGACAAAGAGTAAGAAAATCTGGCAAGATTTAGTGGATGTTAGGAAAGTCAAAAAGGCAACATTGTATTTGATAAAAAACAATGAGTACTACAAGAATGTATGTGTAGCAGAAGAGGAAGTAAGTGAAGAAGAAGACAGCAAATTGTGTGCTGGACAAATTGAGAAAGTAGAAGCCTCTAAAAATGAAGAAATATATGAACATTATAGTGTTCATCCTTTGCATTCCAAGGAAGTCATGGGGAATGCTATTGAGTTGTTTCAAATGAAACAAGCCAAAGGGAGTCCCATTAGTGTTTGGGAGGAAAGTTTGGAAGCTCGGTGTTTTCCACAGTTATTTCCCACAGGTTGAGGAGGACGATATGATGAGCGACCTGATCAAATTCCTGCTTCTGAATACCGGACTTTACGATTGTATGCAGAAGATCCTAGGTTTCGTCAATGCATTCCCTATTTGTTTCATCTACTGTTTGAAAGTGATCTGTCTGGACTGTCTTATGCAGTGAACCACATCCTGAAAAGTGGTTTACAACTGCGAAATATCTCAGCAAGGGACTTTATGGATAAAGTCAATGTGCAAGACAGTATTTTGGATTCTCACCTGATTAATCTGATGGCATGTCAGCGTGGTACTAATGAGTATTGGTACCGTCGTCATGGTGACTTAAAATGTATGCTGAGGAACTTAGGAACTCCCACATGGTTCCTCACTCTCAGCTGTGCTGAGTATGGCTGGGAAGACTTACTTGAATTTCTACGAGAGGCAAATGGAAACATTGAAAATATTCAATTCAAGACACCCGGAGAACTGTGCTCTTTGGATCCAGTGAATGTATGCAGGTACTTCAATCATAGATTTGAAGCTATGATGTCTTTCATCACGAACAAGAAAAATCCACCTCTTGGAGAGGTGTTGGATTTCTTCTGGAGAAAGGAGTATCAAGCACAAGGTGCTCCTCATATACATATGCTGCTATGGATCAAAGATGCACCCAAATTTGGAACAGATCCGGATGACTTAGTGATGAATTTCATAGAACAGTATTCTACATGTGCTGTTCCAAAGACAAAGGAAGACAAAAGTCTAAGAGAACAAGTTTTACGATTTCAAAGCCATCGTTGTGGAAAGTACTGTCGTTGTAAATTCAGCAACAAGAACAAGTACTACACAAAATGTCGTTTTGGATTTCCACGATTGGTGATATCTAAAGGAAGAGTGAACAATTTGATGTCTTCGCTGCGACATAATGTGACAAGGAAATCACCCAAAAATACATACAATTTGAAGAGAAACGAAGAGTCCAAGAACATCAATGACTACAACCCAGTGATTTTGTCCATGTGGAATGCTAACATGGATATACAGTTTGTGGCTGACAACTGTATGGCTGTGGCTCGGTATGTGACGTCTTACATCACAAAAAAAGAAAAGACAGAACTCAAGGATATGTGGGAGGACATTTCCCATGAAAAGAGCCTCAGTAAGAAGTTGTACAGTTTCAGTCTGAAGATGTTGTCGCATCGAGAAATCGGAGCTTATGAATGTTCTGACCGGTTATCTTCAGCAAGTCTCTATGCCAAATCTAGGAGTATCATTTGGGCAAGTCTTGGTCTTGCTGCAACGCGTAATCGAGTTCTCAAACCTGTACGGGAAATTGAGTATTTGGCGGAGAAGGAGCCAAGCAGTACAGATATTTTGAAGACCAACATGTTGGATACATATTATCCAAATAGAAGCAGTCACTTGGAGAATGTTTGTCTGTATGAGGTTCTACAAAATTACATTTTCAAGAGGAACATCACAGAAGATATTGATAAAGGAGTGTATGCTGTAATTGGAAGTGAGGGATGTCTGGTCAAGCAAAAAAAATGTCTATTGGTAAATCATCGAAAATTGGACTGCGAATCTCCAGAAAGAAAAGAGTATTTCTATTTAGCTCTTTTGCAACTTTTCAAGCCTTGGCGTGCAGAAGAGGAACTGCTTGGAGATTTCCTCTGTTACGAAGACTCTTTCAATGCAGCCAAGGAGTCCATAGAATGTCCTGTTTTCCCAAAATATCTAGAAATGTTGAATGCAGAAATCGAGCAGGAAGCAACAATAGCAGCCGAGATTGCTAGAGACAGTTCTCAGGACAGTCAGAGTTCTGTTTCATTGAGTCAGGATCCACTAGGAGGACCAGTTATTGAAAATGAAGCTGCCACTGCCATGATTGAAGTGGAAAGAGCCATGGCACATGCTCAGGAGGATGTGGTTAACTTAGAAGATTTAGAAAGACAACTTAACGTTGAGCAGAGGAAAATATATGATGAAGTTACCAACCAAATTGATCATGGATTAAGTCATGAGAAGAAACAGTGCTCATGTACGTCATTGAAGCCTATCCGATTGTACGTGAGTGGAGAAGCAGGAACTGGAAAAAGTTTCCTCATTAAAGCAATTTCATGTTATTTGCAGAAAAGGACTGAGTCATCGCTGTCTTGTGTTGTCACCGCTCCAACTGGTCTGGCAGCACATAACATTAAAGGTATTACTTTGCATTGGCTACTGATGCTGCCAGTGGAGCATGATAACAAATTACAATATCACAAGTTATCGGGAGATGCTTGTTGTGAAGTAACTAGAGTCCTGAAGAAGATGAAACTTCTTATCATTGACGAAGTAAGCATGGTTTCCAATGTCATGCTTGCCTTTGTGCATTTGAGAATGCAGGAAGTTCTTAAAACAGAGTATGATGTGTTATTTGGTGGCAAACACATCATTGTTTTCGGTGATCTTCTGCAGCTGACACCAGTGAAAGGACAACCAGTGTTTAAACTGCTTACGCATGAAGATACCAGGAAGTGCCTAGGGAGCATTGGCAACGTTAACATATGGTTAAACTTCAGTTATGCTGAGCTTCGTGAAAATATGCGTCAGGCGAAGGATGAAGATTACAAGAATATTCTACAAGATGTTAGAATCGGGAAAGTGACTGAGCGTGGGAAAGAAGCTTTACATGCACGATTACTGTCAAATTTGTTTCCAGAAGAAGACGTTCTGCCAGAGAATATTTTTCATAAAATTACTGAGAAGAAATCTGGAATATGTTTGATGCCAACTCTTGCAGAATGTTCCATCTTCAACAACAAAATGTTGAATTTAGAGAACCAAGAGATTGTGAAACTGGAAGCTATTGACAGAATAGAGCATATGGGTGCAACAATTGTTTTGTCTGAGAATTTTAAATCTAAATTGGATTCATTAGAGAAGACTATATCTAAAACTGCTGGTTTTGAAAAGACTCTGAATGTGTGCTTAAATTGCCGTATCATTTTGAGAAGAAATTTACATGTTGAAAGAGGTCTGGTAAATGGATCAATGGGTAATGTTGTTGATTTTGAGAAATACAGAAATAGGGGTGGAATTGAATTTTTAAAAATTACATTTGATGGCATTGAGGAAGTACAGCTAATTGGTCGTTGCACAGCTAGGTTTCTGCTTTTAAAAGACTTATATGTTTGCCATAAGCAATTTCCTGTTTGCTTGGCATATGCGGTGACAATCCATAAATCACAAGGTTTAAGTGTAGACAGTGCTTTGGTGAATATTGGCAGTTCTGTGTTCAAGGAGGGTATGGCTTATGTAGAATTGCCACGAGTCAGAACTTTATCTGGTTTGTACTTGATTGAGTGTGATGTCACAAACATTTGTGCGGATCTAGATTGTGTTATGGAATACAATAGGTTAAGAAGAGAGTATGCGCCACATTTGCCTCAATATCCTTTGTTTGAGAAACGTGTGGTAGGCCGGAAACGAAGAAATGTCACTAATAGTAGGGAGGTTGTAGAAAAAAGACCAAAAGTCGATGAACCCAAAATTGTAAGCAGAAAGAAAATGAATTCTGTTGAAGATGGTGTTGGTTTTCAATTTGAAAATAGTTCTGGTGTGAACTGCTATGCTAATGTAGTGGTTAATGTTGTCTTTTCTCTAGAAACTTTAAAAGAACAGATTGTGATTAATTCGGATCAAAGTTTTTGCTGTTTGTTGAATTCTGTGTTAGAGAAATGTAGTGCTGATAGAACAAGAGTAGAAGGTGTGTCTGAAATTCGAAATCTGTTAGACGCATGTTCAGGTCAAACACAATTCTCTCAAAATATTCAGCAAGATTGTCAGGAGTTTTTAATATATATGCTTAATGTATTGCAAGATGAAGGTGTAGATGTAGATCATCTGTTTGGCCTTTCTTATCAATGGCAGCATGACTGCGAGAATTGTACGTTATCAAGTATTACTAGTGTAGACTCAGAAAGATTTATATATTTAACTTTGCCAGACACTAAATCAGTATCCTTTAATAAGCTAGTAAAAGCAGCCGATCAAAACATGGAGTGTAGCCAATGTAAGTCTGCAATGCTGTTCACATTATTTATACGAAGATATGGCCAGTATGTCATTTTAATGTTCCAACGATGTAGGCCTGATGGAACAAAATTGACAACTTTAATTAAAAATGTTGTGGCTTCTCAGTTGTCAATATCAGGAAGGACTTTTCTAACTGCAGCAATTATATATCATGAGGGTCCTTCAACAACATTAGGACATTACACAACTTATTTGAAGTCTGCAAATGGCTGGTCATTCTGCAATGATTCTGTTTTAACTTTCAAAAAAAGATTGCCTTTTCACCTTCAAAATTCTTACCTGGTGTTCTTACAACCAAAATTTTAGGAAAGAAATCTCAGGATTTGTTCTGAGGAATTTCAAGAGCTTCTAATAGCTCCTACACTATATAGCCTTGTGGATAAGTGTAGCACAGAGCGAAAATTGTTTTTTTTAATAAGCTAATTCAAGCAGCAGATCAAAAGAAGGAGTAGAGGTGATGTAAGTCTGTAATGCTGTCTACATTATTTATAGAAACTTATCGGTGAAATGTCATTTTACAATTCCAACTATATAAACCGGATTAGGCATGGGCGGAAAATCCGTTCCGCTCGCGGATTTTGCGGATTTTCGGGAAATCCGCAATCCGCGAGATTCGCGAATCTCCCGCAAAATCCGCAAATCCGCGAGCAGCGGATTTTGCTCGCACTGCTCGCACTGTTCGCGTGAGTTCGCGTGAGTTCGCGCCCCGCGAATAAGTGCAAAATTGCAGAAATACGATCTTAGCAAAACTGAAAGTAACTACTTACCAGGTTCAAAAGTTCAGGCTCATCATTAGTAGCCATTTCCTGTAGTGCTTCCTGAGGGGCCCCTCCAGAGTTCAGTTGCCAGTTGAAACTATTATGTGACCCTGCTCTGAACCTCAGAATAGTTACACATATGCCACAAAGGTCCTGAATTACAGCTAAGGGAGACAAGCAGGAGCCAGGCTGGAAGTTAAAATCCATTAATCAGCCCCTAATTCATTATTGTCAGTTGGGGCAGGGCAGGTGTTGTAACTAATTTTGCAACAATGAAAGCACTTAGCAAGTGCAAAAGATCACTAATCAGGGCGCACTAAGGAAGCAGGTGCCAGCTAAAAAAATATTCTGTGACACATTAATCAGCCCCAAATTAATTCAGGTCACTTGAGGCAGGGAAGGTGTGCTTTGCTTTGCCGAAAATAATGTACACTGGACAACCAGAGGGTGTGGTGATGAAACAGAGGGTGGCATGGGTGGGCCAGAGGGTGGCATGAGTAGTCAGAGAGTGGCAGTGGTGACAGAGAGTGGCAGTGATGAAGAAGAGTGTCCCAAACAGGCTGGACACGTAAAAACAACAAGTTCGCGAAACTTGCGACCCGACAGGTAAGTTCGCAATTTGCGAAAGTGTACTAAACCCTCGCGAACTGGCAGAAACACGGGCGAACACAAAAAAAAAAAAAATCCGCAAATTCGCGGGAATTCGCGGATTTTGCGGATTGCGAATCCGCAAATCCGCAAAATTCGCGAACGCGAGATCCGCAAAATTCGCTCATGCTTAAACCGGATGTAAATAAGTTGTCAAGTCTAATTTAAAATGTTTTGGCTGCACAGTATTCGATTTCAGGAAGAACATTTGTAACTGCAGCTATTATATGACATGATGGTCCTTTAACAACTTCAAGATATTACACAGCTTTTTCGAAATTTAAAAAAGGCTGGTCTTTCGGCAATGATTAGAATTTGACTATGAAGCAATGTTGCCTTTTGACTTGTTTTCAGAAGTCAGAATTTAGGGTAGGTAACTGGATTATAATGATTCTAGGTGTTGCTGTAATTTAGTGTGCTGTTTTAAATTGCTTTGTATGTCTCATTTTTCTTAAAACGATGGAGCTTATCTTTCAGAAAGTGGCGGGCAGAAAATAATAACAGCACAACAGAGTATAAGCTGTTCATAGGACATCCTTTGACGTCATGGAAAGTAAGTTACTTTTGAGGAGTTCTGATTTCTGATTGATTATATTATATGGGTTTTTTAAACACAATCATTTTGATTGTTTTTTTTTTCCCCGCTGTTATATGATGAATACCTTCAACTCACTGTTTTCAGTGAAATTTGATATATTCTGAGAACAGCAAAAACTAAACCATTTAATATGTATAATTAATTCTGTACTTTGAATTGTGATTTTTAATATGTACTCATCTTGTCTCATGCTCACTCATCTTTTACTACTTTCTATCAATTTTAAAATTTTTGTTCTCTCATTCACAGATTAAAAGTATAAAAATAACACGTGACTAAGTTAACGATAATTATAAGGTAAGTGTTTAGTACTCATTCTGTTACATCTCTTTTACATTTAACTTTTATTAGTTCCACTGCTTCATTTCTTTAACCCTCAGTTTCCTGCCTTTGCTACTCCCCTCATTCCTTTTTCTATGACTTTTTTTACCTCTTTAAACAGTATCTCTGTGTTACTCCCTCTAACTGTCTTTCTTTTAACATTACTCTCAGTTTACTTACTCTTCTTTTTAAAAAAAAAAAAATTTGAGTTCGCTTCCGGTTCGCGTACTGGCGCGCGGACCGGGAAGCGAACCAAAAGAAATAGAGGTTGTCAGAGTGCTAAATATTCTAGCAAATTCTTATAAAGGGGAGGTAGTTCTGAAAAGAACTTTTTTTAAAATTATTTTTGTTGTTTTATATTTTTTTTATTATTTTTCTGAACATTTTTTTTTTGTATTTTTTGAACGGTTTTATATTTTTTTTGTGGGGGAGAAACAAAAATGATTCATTATGAAGGGCTCAACAGGAGCAACAAAAAAAAAGACAATTTATTTTCTGGGGCGTTTTGCACATTTGTGATTGTCAATTGCTTTATTAATTAAATTTATGCTGCTCTCTCTGAAGCAAATCAGTTGGCCACAAAAAATGCATACGTGCTTCAGATTGCCAAATTTCATTTGGATATTTGGGACCATCTCCCTCGCCTCTGGTCCCGTCACTGCCTCTTCATTGGTGGATGTACTGGCCACAGGTCGGGGGTTATCCACCAGATCACGTACTTGTGCAGCACTATAATTTATAGGGTGCCACCTTTCCATATGGCGATGCATGGTATAATTACCATAACAGTATTTCTTTTCTGTTCCTCTGGACAGTTCATTTTTACTGATCAGGCAGGTAACATACCGGGCATTTACCTTTTTTTGTTCTGGGGGAAATGAAAAAAATTGCCAAATATAACTTTCTTTAACATGGGACCTCCTTGGCTGTTCAGGTAAAAACCTCCCTGTCCCTTGCTCCTCTTCCTCTTCTTCCTCCTCTTGTTGTAGGATGACCTGAGGAGGTGGTCCTCTCTTCCTAGGAGGTTGTGGTGGGGGGGGGGGGGTCCACCAGCTGCAGCAATCAATGAAGCCATTTCTAAGGTATTCAAAAAAGGTCTATCTCTCATAAAAATGAAAGTCAGAGTGAGGAAAAAAGGTGGGGCTTTCATCATTTGGGAAAAAAAATGTTCTAAACCAATGAAAAGTGTTATTTTTAGGTCATATGACCAAGCCTTCCATCATTAGGAAACCAAAAGTAAAATGAACCAATGAAAAGTTTTATAAACAAGTCACATGACCTGTTATGCTTACGTTATGCGCTCCGCTCCCCGGATCGGTTCCGGGGCGCTGCGCTTCTCGCCTCGGTTCGCGTTCCGGAGCGCTTCCGGGTGCGCTAACGCGGCGCGTCATAAGACGCACTACGCGGTAACGCGATACGTCGCGCTTAGGCGACGCGTCACGATGTTGCTTTCTAACGCGGTAGTTGCGCTAACGGAACGTTTACCGGTTCGCGGACCTGGTCGCGGAACAAAATGAAGCTAAAGGGAAGCTGCCCGGTTCGTGGACCGGCAGCGAAACAAAAAAAAATAATTTAAAAAAAATATATAAATAAAAAAATTATATTACAAGAATATAAAATATATTTTTGAATTAGAATAAGAATACATTTTACAGCTTTTGATATTTGCTATTAAAAAACCATTGAAATTCACTGAAAAAAACCATAGGTTATAGACCATATATAGTTAGGAATTAGCATTTACAAAACCTTAAAAATTCACTGAAAAAACCATAGGTTATAGACCATATATAGTTAGGGATTAGCATTTACAAAACCTTATTTTACTCGCACAAAACCATTGAAATTGAAATTCGCATATATAGTTTGTTGCACTAACTATATATCGCGCACCCGCAATCCACTGCTGATCATGTCACATATTACATCATTCATGACATGGTCACCTTAAGACTCCCTGGGCACAGCGCTGTCTCGCCAAGAAACCTGCTGGAAACTCGCAGAACCTACTAAGGTAAAAAATGAAAGCATCAATTGAAAAATGAACTCTTGACTTTACTCATGGACTTCAAGTCCCAATATGCAGTGGAATGACGTGGGAGTTAATGCACGCCTGACTGGGGGTTTGAATAAATAAAACCGGAAAAGGAAATGAAATGTAATTCAAGAGCCGTTTTTTGCAAGCCCATGAAGAAGAGGGTTACACCTTGAAACGCGTTGGCGCAATTAATTATCTGTGAAGGGAGAAGCAGGCGGAGATGGATAAACAGCGCTGTTGAGTTGCTTTTCCGAAATGCTCAAGGCACATTGCACAAATATAACTTTACGGCAGCCTGGCCGTGGAAAATGCACCATCAATCACGGAGGAGAAGTGTTTATCTCCATGGATGAGGCCGGAGTTTTAACACCTTAAGACTCCCTGGGCACAGCGCTGTCTCGCCAAGAAACCTGCTGGAAACTCGCAGAACCTACTAAGGTAAAAAATGAAAGCATCAATTGAAAAATGAACTCTTGACTTTACTCACGGACTTCAAGTCCCAATATGCAGTGGAATGACGTGGGAGTTAATGCACGCCTGACTGGGGGTTTGAATAAATAAAACCGGAAAAGGAAATGAAATGTAATTCAAGAGCCGTTTTTTGCAAGCCCATGAAGAAGAGGGTTACACCTTGAAACGCGTTGGCGCAATTAATTATCTGTGAAGGGAGAAGCAGGCGGAGATGGATAAACAGCGCTGTTGAGTTGCTTTTCCGAAATGCTCAAGGCACATTGCACAAATATATATATATATATATATATATATATATATATATATATATATATATATATGTATATATATATATATATATATTCACTGAAAAAACCATAGGTTTCACACCAGTTATAGTTAGCTGGAAATTTTACTGATATAAAACCATTGAAATTCCCACGTTATAGTTAGTCGGACTCACTATAACTTGCGCGTGCAATGCACTGCTGATGACATCACATATTACATCACTCATGACATGGTCAGTGACATCACTCATGACACCATCCTTGTGACATAGTGACAGACCTCCTTTCACTATAATGTAACCCTTGAGACACATATTCAAAAATAGAAACTGAAATTTTTTAAAAAATGGAGATACCTATATCAGTTACAACAAGCAATTCAGTAATTCCACTATCTATATACACATCCACTCATTCACCAATAGTTCTATATAGTCACTCATACATATACTCACTCATCATATGAAGTGATACACCTATACATCCTGTTACACACCGACATTCATCCAAAAGTTACTCACACACATATTCACACGTGCAAATAAACTATTGGACATCCATTTATTTGAATATAGAGTTATACACACACTTCCACCTTACTTCTATTTAAAATTACACATATTTATTCTCTTAAACAATCACTTATAGAAACACATACTTATTTAAACAGGAACTCTTACAATCTCTTACTCTCACATATACTCACTTATATACATCAATATTCATATATACTAGATTAAAACATATGTAGTTACTGATAAAGACACTAGTGAGACAGTCATTCACTCACTAACAAACACATATAGACACTCATCCACCCATACAGTCCTGTACATATGTTGTCTTCAAAACACATACAAACAAAGAGTCAGTCACTCATGCATCTATGTGCTAAGTAATACCCCCACCAAACCATATAGACACTCATACTGATACTAATAAAAATATCTAATAACCCATATACATACACATGAGTGGATGTGTATTAGATGGTGATATTACTGAATTGGTTGTTGTAACTGGTATGGGTATATCCACTTTTTTGAAAATATTAGTTTCTATTTTTGAATATGTGTTTCATGGGTTACATTACACTGAAAGGAGGTCTGTCACTGTGTCACAAGGATGGTGTCATCAGTGATGTCATGAGTGATGTCACTGACCATGTCATGAGTGATGTAATATGTGATGTCATCAGCAGTGCATTGCACGCGCAAGTTATAGTGAGTCCGACTAACTATAACGTGGGAATTTCAATGGTTTTATATCAGTAAAATTTCCAGCTAACTATAACTGGTGTGAAACCTATGGTTTTTTCAGTGAATTTAATAGGTTTTTTAAATGCTAATTCCTAACTATAACTGGTGTGAAACCTATGGTTTTTTCAGTGAATTTCATAGGTTTTTTAAATGCTAATTCCTAACTATAACTGGTGTGAAACCTATGGTTTTTTCAGTGAATTTCATAGGTTTTTTAAATGCTAATTCCTTTGTATATCGAGTTTCTAACCTTTTTTTTTTTTACAATTTGCTGTTTTTTTTTAAGTATTCATTTTTTCTTATAATTTTTTTCTTTTGCGCTCTGGGTGCGCGCTCCGGGAAGCTTTCAGCTAAGCTCTCCTGTAAGCTTCTCCGAGAGCTCATCTGAAAGCGCACCCAGAGCGCAACTGTCGTTCGTGAAAAAAAAATATGAATGAAAAGTTAATAATAATGCAAAACATTTCGTACCATACAAATAAAATTAGTTTTTTTTAATATGGAAAATGATTATGCATTTCTATAAAAGATTGATGACGTCACTTCGGCGCGCAACGTAAGTGCCCTCGGAAGCGCATACGTGCGCGGCGCATAAACGCACGGAAAAGCGCCTACGATCGCGCCACGTTTGCGCCCCGGAAGCGCCTACGATCGCGCTGCGTAAACGCACCCGGAAGTGCTCCGGAGCGCGCAGCGTAAACGCGTCGGGTCATGTGACCCTCAAATAACACTTTTCATTGGTTGCTAACAGTTTTTTTTTACAATGAATGAAATCCCCACCCATTTCCTTCACTTCTTCTTTCACTTTTGTGACTGAAAGACCTGCCTTTTTTGCTGCTCCATATTCCTGGATTCATCATGGCTGCCAGACCATCCAGCAGTGAAGATGACTTCATTGATGAAGAGCCTCCTACCCCAAAGGTGAAGGAACATTTCATTTGGAAATTTTTTAAGTTTCCAGAAGGCCAGAAGAAGGTGAATGCACCAAAAGTAGAGTGCAGGATCTGCAAACAGGTCCTGTCACGGGGTAACCCCCAAAAAAAATACTCTTTTGGGAACTTTACGATGATCCGACATGTGGAGAGGAGGCACCCCCAGAATTTTGCCCGGGAAAGTGTCAGGGCTCTGGCACAGGAGGTTCCCAGAGATGGGGCCTCTACATCAACAGGAGGAGCAACTTCTTCTGGAAGAGACCAATCTCAGGGGCAGGTAGCCAACATCCAACCTGCATTCAACCATGGGCTCGTCAGATGCAGATACTGCAATCAACTCCTCACCTATGGGGAGCAAAGTGTCCAGCTCATGGTTCGGGCATTAGAGAACCATCACTGCCCTTCCCACCCCTAATTTTTTTCTTTTCTTTTTGCTCCTGTTGAGCAGTTTCTATTCCCTGTTTTTGTTCCTCTTCAGTTAAAAGAAGAAAACCAAAAGTTCTTTTCAGAACTACCTCCAATTCTCATCAAAGAGCTATAATCTTAAAAAATGAAGAGTAAGTGAAATATAGTGCATTGATAATTGAAAGGAGAATGAGTAAGAAAGAACAGAAAGGTATGAGAGGTGAAAGGAAGTGAAGTAGGAGGAATGAAAGAAGGTGAGTGTTAGAAAAGAAAGTTATGACACAGTGAATAAACTGGAGTATTTCTGACATATCTGTAAACACAAAAGTAACGCATTGCAGGAGTGCGTCACAAAAGTGACGCAACTCCAGTAATGTGTCCTTTCACATGGAAAAAGCACCATGTGAAAGGTTTGCTGTGAAGCAGGCGCAAGATTTTGGCGCAACTGCATCCTAAAAGTGACGCACTGCGTCATTATTACCAAGCTTTTTGCAAGGAACACCCCCTCTGCATGCATTATACCTGACACTATTTTTTAAAAAGTGACGCATCTAGGTACATGGGTCACTTTTTAAAACTCTGCGCCATATTGTATCTGCATCAGGTATATTGTATGCAGAGGGGCAATCCCGCGCAAAAAGCTTGGTAATAACAACGTACTGAAATCTATGAGATTTCCCTGCGTCACTTTTAGGATGCTATTGCGTCAAAATTTTGCGCCGGCCTCGCATCACTTTTATGTTTACACATATGTCAGAAATACTGACGTATCTGTAGCTCCTTGCAACATGATTCGTCATACATTAAATATGACACATCTGGAATGTCATAAGGACTGTGGACAGAAAAGTGACGCATCACACCAGCAGTGTAATAAAATGTGCCTCGTTGCACTATATTTAAAGGATGCAACAGCATCCTAAAAGTGACGCAGTGAAATCTCAAACATTTCACTGCGTCGCTATTACAAAGCTTTTAGTGGGAGAACACCCCCTCTGCATGCATTATACCTCACGCAGATATAATGTGGCGCTTGATTTTAAAAAGTGACCCATCTACCTAGATACCTCACTTTTTAAATATAACGCAACGCGGCACATTTTTTTACACTACTGGTGCAATGCGTCACTTTTCTGTGCGCACTCCTTATGACATTCCAAGTAACGCATTGCTGGAGTGCGTCACAAAAGTGACGCAACTCCAGTAATGTGTCCTTTCAAATGGGGAAAGCAGCATATGAAAGGTCTTGCCTCAGTCTAACACCTGCTGTAAAGCAGGCACAAGATTTTGACGCAACAGCATCCTAAAACTGACGCAGTGAAATCTGAAAGATTTCACTGCGTCGCTATTACAAAGCTTTTTGCGGGAGAACACCCCCTCTGCATGCATTATACCTGACGCTATTTTTAAAAAGTGACGCATCTAGGTACATGGGTCACTTTTTAAAACTCTGCGCCATATTGTATCTGCAACATGATTCGTCATACATTAAATATGACACATCTGGAATGTCATAAGGAGTGCGCACAGAAAAGTGACGCATAACACCAGCAGTGTAATAAAATGTACCTCGTTGCACTATATTTAAAAAGTGACGCATCTAGATAGATGCGTCACTTTTTAAATATTGCATAACAATGCGCATTTTTTTACACCGCTGGTGCGTCACAAAAATTGACGCACAGGAAGCGCAAAACTAACAGCGCAAGGCCTTCATAAATATAATCCTGGATTTTCCCCGTGCTTCGCCGGTGCGCGTACCATGCGCTTCCCCCGCGCAAAACGAAAAAAAAATTTTAATGCCCTGCAGGACCCTATTTTAGTCCCTACATCAAACCTAGGGGGTCAGAGGGGGTCTACTCTTCCCCCTTATGGTCATTTGCCCCTTTTTTTTTCAAACCCCTTGTGTCTCGATTTTACCGAGACACAAGATGGCGGCCGCTCCGGACTGTTTAGAATGTTTACAGACAACTGAGAGCCAATCAGCTTCCTGCGCGCAAGTCGCGTGTCGCGCCGGGAGCGCTCACGGGTGCGCGCACGGGAGAGCGCCTATAGATATATATATTTTTTTGAACCTAAATTACTCAAAATCCACTGGAGCACATATCTTGAGACATAGCAAAGGCACATCGGGCTACCAGTCCCTACAATTTTGCCAAGTTTGGTGGAAATCCATTCAGCCGTTCGGGCTAAAAGTGAAATCGACCGCCCTATGGAAATTAACATGGGGAAAACGCGTTTTGGGACCCCCCTTTTATCTCGGCCCCCGCTTGACGAATCCCCCCCAAACTTTCAGGGAAGGACCGGACCGCCATGAGACCATTTTCCTGAAAATTTCAGGCAGATTCGTCAACCGGCGCCAAAGTTATTCAAAATAGAATGTTGAGATTTAACATTGAAAATTATCCTAACTATAACTACCTACTGGCGACTGCCAGTAGGTAATATATATATATATATATATATATATATATATATATATATATATTCAATGAAAAAACCATAGGTTATAGTCCATATATAGTTAGGAATTTGCATTTACAAAACCTTGAAAATTCAATGAAAAAACCATTGGTTTTAGGCCATATATAGTTAGGGATTTGCATTTACAAAACCTTATTTTACTCGCATAAAACCATTGAAATTCCATATATAGTTAGAAGCGCTAACTATATATCGCGCACACGCAATCCACTGCTGATGATGTCACATATTACATCATTCATGACATGGTCAGTGACATCACTGATGACATCATCCAGTGACTGTATGTTTCTGTAAAGTTAAAATATGTCTTATATTTTGAAGAATGAGTGGATGTATAAGTGTCTGGATGAAGGATTTAGTAGGTGCATGACTGACTGTATGAGTGAGTGATTAAATGTGTCTCACTAAGTGCATGGGTTAGTGACTGGGTTTTAATTTGTGCATCATTATATCTGTTGTTCTACAAACTGCTGCATATGTTGATCAGTAGCTATATGAGTAACTGTATGGGTTATTCATTGGTTGTCCAAGTATTTGTATGGGAAAGTGAGTGTGTGTGTGTGTGGGTGGCTGGGAGGTGTGTAACTCTGTGCATAGATGTGTGAGCAGTTGATTCACTAGATGTATGGGTTCAAAAGTGCATGTGGAAACAGCTGTATGGGCGGTTGACTGTGTGCATGAGTGTATTGGTGAGTGAATGGATATCTCAGTGCTACATGTCAAAGTAAGTACATATGTAAAAAACAGTACATGTGAGAGTTGACATATATAAATAACTGTGCATAAGAGCCAGTGAATGTGTGAGTGGCTGTGTGGATCATTGTGAACTTGTATCAGGGATTGTATAAGAGAGTAAATATGTTGAGGAAATGGAGGTGTGATTGATTCTTTGCATAACTGACTAGGTGTGTGAGTAACTCCATGGATGTGTGACAGTCTGTGAGTGTCTGTTTACAATGAGTGTATCTAAGGTTATATCAGAGTCTGAAGAGGTTCATTGTATAATCACATGAATGATGTCATCAGTGATGTGATCAGTAATGTCAAATGAGATGTCATCAGTGATGTCATCAGTGATGTCATTTGAGATGTCATCAGTGATGTCATCAGTGATGTCATTTGAGATGTCATCAGTGATGTCATCAGTGATGTCACTGACCATGTCATGAATGATGTAATATGTGACATCATCAGCAGTGGATTGCGTGTGCGCGATATATAGTTAGCGCTTCTAACTATATATGGAATTTCAATGGTTTTATGCGAGTAAAATAAGGTTTTGTAAATGCAAATCCCTAACTATATATGGCCTAAAACCAATGGTTTTTTCATTAAATTTTCAAGGTTTTGTAAATGCAAATTCCTAACTATATATGGACTATAACCTATGGTTTTTTCATTGAATTTCAATGGTTTTTTAAAAGCTAATATCTGTAGCTGTAAAATATATTCTTCTTTAAATCTTGAAATATATTTTTCATGTTCTTTAGACAATTTTTTTAAAACATTTTTTTTGTTTCGCTCCCAGTCCGCGAACCGGTCAGCTTCCCGTTTGCTCAATTTAAAGCCGCGGCTTAGTACGCGAACCAGTAAACGTTCCTTTAGCGTAACTGTTACGTTTGCATGACGTTTTGCGTTATCGCGTAATACGTCATTGGACGCGCCAAGTTAGCGGACCCGGAAGTGGACCGGAAAGCGGAGCAAAGCGCGAAACGTAAACACAGCAGGTCATGTGACTCGATAATTACACTTTTCATTGGTTCATTTCACTTTTGGTTTCCTAATGATGTAATACTTGGTCATGTGATATAAAATTAACACTTTTCATTGGTTTAGAATTTTTCCTTCTCCCAAATGATGAAAACCCCTCCTTCTTTCCTCACTCTGACTTTCATCTTGGTGAGAGGAAGACCCTTTTTGATTCTTCAGCAATGGCTTCAATGGTTGCTTCAGCCAGTGTGCCCCCACCACCTCCTCCACCTCCTCATGGGAAGAAAGGACCACCTGCTTCACTAATTATAGAAGAGGAGGAAAATCAAGAAGAGGAGGAAGAGGAAGAACATCCAGAGTTTTTGCCAGAGGAGCCCAGGAGATATAACAGGAAAGAAAATTACATCTGGCAATTTTTTAAATTTCCAGCTGACCAAAAAAAAGTCAATGCCAGATACGTCTTTTGTCGTATTTGCGGCAATCGTCTTTCAAGGGGCACAGACAAAAAGTACAGCTATGGGAATCATACAATGCACAGGCACATGAGTCGGTGGCACCCTAACAATTACAGTAATGCCCAGCTTCGCGACCAACAACAAAATCCCCCAGAAATGGCAAGAAGATCTGTTGTTCAGGAGGTATCGGGACCGGAGGCGAGGGAGGTGATCCCGAACATCCAAATCAACATGGGAGAAGTGAAGCAAGTCTGTGTGTGGTGCAACCAGACACTTTGCTACCGCGAAAGTAGCATTACCCTTATAATGAGAGCCATCAACAATCATGTGTGCCCAAAACGCCCCAAAAAGTAAATTCTTCTTTTTTTTGTTGCTCCTGTTGAGCCGTCTTCGATGAATCATTTTTGTTTCCCCCCTCCCCCCAAAAAATAAAAAAAAATACAAAATGTTCAGAAAAAAACAAAAAAATATAAAAAATGTTCAGAAAACTAATAAAAAATATTTAAAACAACAAAAACAAAAAAAACTGTTCTTTTCAGAACTACCTCCCCATTATTAAAAAAAATTGGTAGAATTCTTTGAACTCTGCCAAGCTCTATTTCTATTAGTTCGCTCCCAGTTCGCACTCCGGTGCGCGAACTTTAAGCGTACCAAAAAAAATTTTTTTAAAAAAAGGAACAGTAAGTATAAGGAAAGGAAACAGACAGTTATGTTACAAAAAAGACAGCTATAGGGAGTAAAGAAAAGATACTGTTACCCGCAATTCACTTCTGATCATGTCATATATTACATAATTTTTGACATGGTCAGTGAGATCATCAGCAGTGGATTGCGAGTAACAGTTTTTTTTGTTTACTTCCTATAGTTGTCTTTCTTGTAACATAAATGTCTTTTCCTATCCTTATACTTACTGTTCTTGTTTTAAAAATTTTTGGAGATCATTCAGAAACAGTAACATTAATAGAGACAGAATTAGTGAATAATAATGAAGAAGTATGAGAAGAGAGGGACTGAGAAAAATACTGGAAGGAGTAGAAAAATTAAGTAATAGAGAAAGGAAGGAGAGAAGTAGCAAACACAGGAAAGTAAAGATTAAAGAAATGAAGCAGTAGAACTAATAGATGTTGAATGTGATAGATTAAATGAATGATTGAGGGTGACGCTAAGGTGTGTCCTCTCTAAAAGTTTGTTTAAGGTGAACCGTACTCTGGGTTGCATATCAAATTTATGCTTGTTGAAGAATACAGACGAGATAATAGATGTGAAGACCTACCATTGCAGTAAAACATGCCCACTTATTACATCAATCATAACATAGTCAGTGACATCATCAGCAGTGGAATGCAGGTTAAAAAAGTAGAAAACATTTACCTTATAATTCATGTTAACTTTTCAAGCAAATTTTTCATACATTCAATCTGTAAAAGAGAGAACAAACATTTCCAAAAATATTAAAACATGTATTTAAAAATTAGAAAAAAGAAGGGAAAAGGTTCAAGAAGAAACAGTTTTTAAACAACTTTGACACTTACAGAAACCTCTACTTCTCTACGACCCCTACACAATCCTAAAGATATTTATTTTAAACAAACAGTATCTTCATGCTGATGAAATGAGGCCTATTTTGAAACATGATGCTTCTTTTGCATTGCTTATGTCTCACAATAGTGATGCAATAACAGCGCAAAAGAGATGTAAAACCATCATAAAATTGTGTCAAACATTTTAAATGATTGTTTTAGGATGCAAATAAGATGTGTGCTTTCAAGAGCTTTCTTTGAGGTGAGGCCTATTTCTTTTTTTTTTTAAAAAAAACAGTACCTAGAAGTACAGCACTGTAAGCATTAAAATTGACACTTACAGAAGACTCAGCTTCTCCATATCTACCTCACATTTCTAAATGTATATCATAATTTCAAAAAGCATAACATTAATTATACATGTTAAATGGTTTATTTTTGCTGTTCTCAGAATGTATCAAATTTCACTTAAATCAGTGACTTGAAGGTATTCATCATGTAACAGCGGGGAAAAAAAAACACAATCAAAATGACTGTGTTTAAAAAACCCATACAAACTAAGAAAACTGATTTCAAAACTCCTTAAAATTAACTTACTTTCAATGACGTCGAAGGATCTCCTATGAACAGCATCCACTCTGTTGTGCTATAAATATTTTCAGCCCGCCACTTTCTGAAAGAAAACCTCCATCGATACGAAAATTATGTTACATAGAAAAAAAGACTTCTCTCATTCTATCACATGTTTCCACTAGGCCAAATCATGTTGCCGCGATTCGCAAGTCTTGTAATTCTTCCAATCAAATCCCGACATTTTCTATTTTCGCAACTTTCAAAAAGAAAACATTTGAGATTATTTTCACAATCCTGGACTACTAATATCTTACTCTTCTTTGTCACTCATGTTCTCCTTTTCCTATGACACTGATACTGTTTACTATGAAGCAGACTTACTTGCATCAGGTTTATATAGTTGGATTTTTAATCTAGACAGCATTGCAGACTTACATTCCCTCTACTTAAAATTTTGGTTTTAAAAACACCAGATAAGAATTTTTAAGGTCAAACGGCAATTTTTTTTTGAAAGTTACAACGGAATCATTGCAGAATGACCAGCCGTTTTGAGACTTTAAGTAAGCTGTATAATGTCCTGATGTTGTTGATAGACCATCGTGATAGATAATTGCTACAGTTACAAAAGTCCTCCCTGATATTGACAGCTGAGAAGCCACAACATTTTTTATTAAAGTTGACAATTTTGATCCATCAGGCCTACATCGTTGGATCATTAAAATGACATACTGGCCATATCTACGTATAAATAATGTTGACATCATATCACATTTACATTGGCTACACTCCATGTTGTGATCCGCTGCATTTACTAGCTTATTAAAGGACACTGATTTACTGTCTGGCAAAGTTAAATATATAAATCTTTCTGAGTCTACACTAGTAGTACTTGATACCATACAGTTCTCGCAGTCATGCTGCCATTGATAAGAAAGCCCAAACAGGTGATCTACATCTACACCCTCATCTTGCAAAACATCAAGCATATACATTAAAAACTCCTGACAATCTTGCTGATTATTTTCAGAGAAGTCTGTTTGACCTGAACATTCATCTAACAGATAACGAACTTCAGACACACTTTCTACTTTTGTTCGATCAGTGCTACATTTCTCGAAAACAGAATTCAACAAACAGCATAAAATTTGTTCTGAATTCAACAGAATCTGTTCTCTTAAACTCTCTAGTGAAAAGAGAACATTAACCACTACATTTGCATAGCAGTTGACACCAGAACTGTTTTCAAATTGAAAACCGACAACATCTTCAACAGAATCCACTTTCTTTCTGCTAACAATTTTCGGTTCATTGACTTTTAGTCTTTTTGCAACAACCTCCCTACTATTACTGATATTTCTACGTTTCCGGCCTACCACACGTTTCTCAAACAAAGGATATTGAGGCAAATGTGGCGCATACTCTCTTCTTAACCTATTGTATTCCTTAACACAATCTAGATCCGCACAAATGTTTGTGACATCACAGTCAATCAAGTACAATCCCGATAAAGTTCTAACTCGTGACAATGCCACATATGCCATACCCTCCTTGAACACAGAACTGCCAATATTCACCAATGCACTGTCTACACTTAAACCTTGCGATTTATGGATTGTCACCGCATATGCCAAGCAAACAGGAAACTGTTTACGGCGAACATATAAGTCTTTAACAAGCAAAAACCTAGCAGAACAACGACCAATTTGCTGTACTTCCTCAATGCCATCAAATTTAATTCTTAAAAATTCTATTCCATCTCTATTTCTGTATTTCTCAAAATCAACAACATTACCCATTGATCCATTTACCAGACCTCTTTCTACATGTAAATTCCTTCTCAAAATGATTCGGCAATTTAAACACACATTCAAAGTCTTTTCAAAACCCACTGTTTTAGATATAGTCTTCTCTAATGAATCCAATTTTGATTTCAAATTCTCTGACAAAATAATTGTTGATCCCATATGCTCTAATTTGTCGATAGCTTCAAGTTTCACAATCTCTTGCTTTTCTAAATTCAACATTTTGTTGTTGAAGATGGCACATTCTGCAAGAGTTGGCATCAAACATATCCCGGATTTCTTCTCAGTAATTTTCTGAAAAATATTCTCAGGCACAATCTCTTGTTTGGGATATAAATTTGACAGTAATCGTGCATTTAAAGCTTCTTTCCCATGCTCGGTCACTTTTCCAATTCTAATATCTTGTAGAATATTCTTGTAATCTTCATCCTTTGCCTGACGCATATTTTCATGCAGTTCAGCATAATTGAAGTTTAACCATATATTGACGTTGCCAATGCTCCCTAGGCACTTCCTGGTATCTTCATGCGTGAGTATTTTGAACACAGGTTGACCTTATACTGGTGTCAGCTGCAGAAGATCTCCAAAAACAATGATGTGTTTGCCACCAAATAACACATCATATTCAGTTTTAAGTACTTCTTGCATTCTCAAATGCACAAAGGCAAGCATGACATTGGAAACCATGCTTACTTCGTCAATGATAAGTAGTTTCATTTTCCTCAAGACTCTTGAAACTTCACAACAAGCATCCCCAGATAACTTGTTGTATTGTAATTTGTTGTCATGCTCCACCGGCAGCATCAGTAGACGATGCAAAGTAATACCTTTAATGTTATGTGCTGCCAGTCCAGTAGGAGCGGTGACAACACAAGACAGCGATGACTCAGTCCTTTCCTGCAAATAACAAGAAATTGCTTTAATGAGGAAACTTTTTCCAGTTCCCGCTTCTCCACTCACGTACAGTCGGACAGGCTTCAACGATGTACATGAGCACTCTTTCTTCTCATGACTTAATCCGTGCTCAATTTCCTTGGTAACTTCATCATATATTTTCCTCTGCTCAACGTTGAGTTGTTTTTCCAAGTCTTCTAAGTTAACTGAATCCTCCTGAGCATGTGCCATGGCTCTTTCTACTTCATTCATAGCAGTGGCAGCTTCATTTTCGATAATAGGTCCTCCAAGTGGATCTTGACTCAATGAAACAGAACTCTGACTGTCCTGAGAACTGTCTCTGGCAATCTCAGCTGCAATCGTTGCTTCCTGCTCAATTTCCAAAGTTAGCATTTCTTGATATTTAGGAAAAGCAGGACATTCTATGGACTCCTTGGCTGCATTGAAAGAGTCTTCGTAACAGAGGAAATCTCCAAGCAGTTCCTCTTCTGCACGCCAAGGCTTGAAAAGTTGCAAAAGTGCTAAATAGAAAAACTCCTTTTTTTCTGGAGATTCACCACTCAATTTTCGATGGTTTACTAATTGGCATTTTCTTTGCTTGACCAGGCATCCCTCACTTCCAATTACAGCATACACTCCTTTCTCAATATCTTCTTTGATGTTCCTCTTGAATATATAATTGTGGAGAACCTCATATAGACAAACATTCTCAAGGTGACTGCTTCGATTTGGATAATATGTATCCAACATGTTGGTCTTCAAAATGTCGATACTGTTTGGTTCCTTTTCTGCCAAATACTCAATTTCCCGGACAGGTTTTAGAACTCGATTTCGCGTTGCAGCAAGACCAAGACTCGCCCAAACGATACTCCTGGATTTGGCATAGAGACTTGCTGAAGACAATCGATCAGAACATTCGTAAGCTCCGATTTCTCGATGCGACAACATCTTCAGACTGAAACTGTACAACTTCTTGCTGAGGCTCTTTTCATGGGAAATGTCCTCCCACATATCCTTCAGTTCTGTCTTTTCTTTTTTGGTGATGTAAGATGTGACATACCGAGCCACAGCCATACAGTTGTCAGCCACAAACTGTATATCCATGTTAGCATTCCACATGGACAAAATCACTGGGTTGTCGTCATTGATGTACTTGGACTCTTCGTTCCTTTTCAAATTGTATGTATTCTTGGGTGATTTCCTCGTCACATTATGTCGCAGCGAAGACATCAAACTGTTCACTCTTCCTTTAGAAATCACCGGTCGTGGAAAGTTGAAACGACATTTGGTGTAGAACTTGTCCTTGTTTCTGAATTTACGACGACAGTACTTTCCACAACGATGGCTTTGGAAACGTAGAACTTGTTCTCTTAGGCTTTTCTTCTCCGTTGCGTTTGGAACAGCACACGTAGAATACTGTTCTATGAAATTCATCACTAAGTCATCCGGATCTGTTCCAAATTTAGGTGCATCCTTGATCCACAATAACATATGTATATGAGGGGCACCTCTTGCTTGGTACTCCTTTCTCCAGAAGAAATCCAACACCTCTCCAAGAGGTGGATTCTTTTTATTTGTGATGAAAGACATCATAGCTTCAAATCTATGATTGAAGTACCTGCATACATTCACAGGATCCAAAGAACACAGTTCTCCAGGTGTCTTGAATTCAATGTTTTCAATATTTCCATTTGCCTCTCGTAGAAATTCAAGTAAGTCTTCCCAGCCATACTCGGCACAGCTCAGAGTGAGGAACCATGTTGGAGTTCCTAAGTTCCTCAGCATACATTTTAAATCACCATGACGACGGTACCAGTACTCATTAGTACCACGCTGACACGCCATGAGATTAATTAAGTGAGAATCCAAAATACTGTCTTGGACATTGACTTTATGCATAAAGTCACTTGCCGAGATGTTTCGCATCTGTATACCACTTTTTAAAATGTGGTTCACTGCATATGACAGTCCTGACAGATCGCTTTCAAACAGGAGATGAAACAAATAGGGAATGCATTGACGAAACCTAGGATCTTCTGCATACAACCGTAAAGTCCGGTATTCAGACGCAGGAATTTGATGAGGTCGCTCATCATATCTTCCTCCTTGACCTGTGGGAAATAGCTGTGGGAAACACCGAGCTTCCAAACTTTCCTCCCAAACACTAATGGGACTCCCTTTGGCTTGTTTCATTTGAAACAACTCAATAGCATTTCCCATGACTTCCTTGGAATGTAAAGGATGAACACTATAATGTTCATATATTTCTTCACTATTAGACACCTCTACTTTCTCAATTTGGCCAGCACACAAAACGCTATCCTCTTCATCACTTACTTCCTCTTCTGCAACATATACATTCTTATAGTACTTATTATTTTTCTTCAAATACAAAGTTGCATTTTTCACTTTCCTAACATCCACTAAATCTTGCCATATTTTCTTATTCTTTGTCGGAACCCCATTAACCAAGATAACCAGAGGTTCCTCTTCCACTTTCTCAACTCCAATTGTGTTAATGTTTTTGTTCAAATCTAGAGGCAAATAAACAACTCTTCCCTTTAATCCTCTCTGTAAATCTGCTGGAGGCAACTTCCCTGTCTTTGGCTCCATTCTTACAATAGCCTGAAAGGGATGGATACTTTGAATCAAAATAGATTCATAAGTATTTAAATCCTTCAATTCTGAAGGTATCTCAACCAATTCCAGATTATTATGAACTGCCCTAGCAGGCATCTGGTTTTGATTTAATTTATTACAACAATAAGTACACACACGTTGATCCACTCCCAAATCAAAACAATTTTCTACCATCAAGTATGTGGCAAAATCCTTCCATTCACTATTATTTTCCCTTCCAGTTTTTGCATATAAATCCACTAACTTAGTCTGATTCTTATAATAAGTGCGTCGACAACATACACAAGTGAAATTAGGCCTCTCACTTGATTTCATCTGAAACGTGGCAATTTCCTTCTGAAAATTATCTGAACTAGAAACCTGTATATTATCTTCAACATAACCCTCTACTTCTGGGTCAATTTGAACATTCTCATCTCTACTACCAAAGTAACAAAACTCAATTTCTTCACAAATATTCTTCACATCTATTTCAGAACCATGCAAAAGAGCACCACATAATTGTTTAAGCATAATTGCTGGACTCTTCGCATAATACAACATTCTCACTAATTTTCTCACTTTATTATGATGCACTGCTAGCATCCTGAAATGATGAAAAACACTCTGGCATACTCTCCTGGAAAGACAAGCCAGTGAATGACCACGCAAACCTGTCATTTGTCTCACTCTGCAAGGATCTAAATCTTGCAACAACTTCATTTTCTGCTTCAAACTTTTCTTATTAAATGTCCGTATAAAATCACAAAGCAAATTAATGGAAACCTGTCGCACACTGCAAATAGAACTACACTTCCAAATGTACACAGGACCCTTAGGACGTCTTCCTAAAACCTCATCACTTAGCGCCTCTTCTGTCTCTGTTGTCACAAGTTGTTCTTTTTCAACTGGACAACCATCCTTCACTTCATAAGCTCGACCACTGGTGTCAACTGCAAACACCAAATCATTATCCTGAAAATAACTCTCCTCATTAAAAAATGCCTCACAACTCGAACTATGCATCCATTCTCCGGAAAAAACTTCACAAAAGTTAGTACGATTTACTACTCTCTTCCATCTACTTTTTGTTTTGAAATCAGAAATTACCTTGCTTAGTTTCCTAATTCTATTGATTACCAAAATAAACAACTTTCGCTTAATTTCAAAAGCATGATCAATAATTTTCTCTACATTTTTCTTCTTCTTATAAAATGCCGCTTTCTGTTGGCCTTTTTTTTAAATATTTTTCAATAAATTAACTATTATCCTGTTACGGAACATTCGATGTCGAATGTCCCTAAACTGTTCTTTCCTTCTACTATCATGCACAGAGTTATCTCTTCCTCTACCAGTAACATTTTTGATGGGTCTCTCCTTTCCATTTAAATTGCTTTTCTTTTTGTGGACTGAAACATTTTTTGGAGAAATACTTTTTTTACTACAAATATTTCTTAAGAATGATTTCGTGCTCTTACCCGGACCTTTCTTGGTGTTTTGACAAGTATTTGGGGAAGAGGACTGCTGCAATAAAACATCATCCTGCTGTCTTTGACGTTTTCTCGCCTTTCTAATTCTATTTTTTGTAGGCATTTTCCAAACTATGAAAGAATCTGCAGTTGAATCTGTGGAAAAATATAATAAAAAATGTTATTAACCACTATTACCAAACAGTAAATGAATAACAGTCATCTAAAACTTAATGCCCTACTAATTATTTAACATAGCAAATCTTTTGCACCAGCACTGCTTCACAAAAATGACACTCAATGGTACAAAACAGGCATAGAACAATCATAAATCTCTCCCTAATATTTTAAATGATTAATTCAGGATGACGATAAGATGTAGCCTATCTAAAGGTTTGTATAGGCCCAGATCTTTGGACTGGGGTGAATGTGTGTCATTGATCCACATTCGGTCCAACACCTGATTTGTTTATTTGAGGTGAGGCCAACACATGGTTGCAGATAAGATTTTCACTGAAAAAAACCATGGAGAAAATACATGTGAAGGCCTACCAATGAAATAAGTCATTATTTGAAAACCATTACATTTCTGGAAATATGCACTGCTAGTGCTTCATAAGTTGTTTTGGGTCATATTTATAAGGCATTTGAGTGTCTATTATCCTATTTTACGTTCTTCATGGTGCAAATTTCTTGTAAATACGCTCCCACCTGCGGTTGGCAAATTTAGATTTTGATTATGGGAGTTACATAGGCATGTTAATAATTTCCCAAAAAAGGTGTATGACCCCAAACAACCTATGAAGCTCTAGCAGGACATATTCAGAAATTTAATTGATTTCAAAAATGGTTTTTAAAAACAACATATCTGTTTCAGCTTACATAAGAGACCATGGAATGGACTTCATATACAACAATAACTTGTGTTACTGCATGCCAGAATGGTGCACCGAATATGCAATTACAATTTCTCAAAGAAACAAAATCTATTTCTATATCACTACAGACAAAGCCACAGTTTAAAAACACAGCTTTCTTCATCATTTTCTCCTTAGCAAGATTTATCGCAAATGCGATAAAAAACAGCTGCAATGCATGAATATCGCTGAAAAGTCAGCGATATTCATGCATTATCCAGCAAATGCTCTTAGCCATATTATCCACCTTCCATTGGATAACATGGCTAAGAACTGCTCGCAAATGCAAAAAAAACCGGCCGCAATGCATGAATATCGCTGAAAAGTCAGCGATATTCATGCATTTTCCAGCAAATGCTCTTAGCCATGTTATCCACCTTCCATTGGATAACATGGCTAAGAACTGCTCGCAAATGCAAAAAAAAACGGCCGCAATGCATGAATATCGCTGAACAGTCAGCGATATTCATGCATTTTCCAGCAAATGCTCTTAGCCATGTTATCCACTTCCCATTAAATAACATGGCTAAGAACTGCTCAGGGCCCCATAAGGAACACTATCCATTTTAAAAGGAAAACATAACATCAAAGACACTCAAATGCCTTATAAATATGGCCCAAAACAACCTATGAAGCTCTAACAGTACATATCCAGAAATGTAATTGATTTCAAAATTCGTTTTTAAACGCAGCATATAAATCAATTGTATACCTGCATTCATGAGGAAATGACTGAAAATGTCCTTGAGACACATGAAAGTGTTTTCTGGAATGCCCTAGCACCATTTTTGGGACACTATTAACATGGCTAGGTAACTCCCATAATCAAAATCTAAATTTGCCAAGCGCAAGTGGGAGCGTATTTACAAGACACTTGCCCCATGAAGAACGCTTTCCATTTAAAAAGGTAAACATAACATCAAAGACACTAAAATGCATTCTAAATATGACCCCAAACAACCTATGAAGCTCTAACAGTACATATCCAGAAATGTAATTGATTTCAAAATTCGTTTTTAAACACAGCATATAAATCAATTGTATACCTGTTTTCAAGAGGAAAGGACTGAAAATGTCCTAGAGACACAGGAAAGCGTTTTCTTGAATGCCCTACCACCATTGTTTGGACATTATTAACATGGCTATGTAACTCCCATAATCAAAATCTAAATTTGCAAAGCACAAGTGGGAGCGTATTTACAAGAAATTTGCACCATGAAGAACGTAAAATAGCATAATAGACACTCAAATGCCTTATAAATATGGCCCAAAACAACCTATGAAGCTCTAGCAGTACATATCCAGAAATATAATTGATTTCAAAATTCGTTTTTAAAAACAACATATCTGTTTCAGCTTACATAACAGACCATGGAATGGGCTCCATGTACCACAATAACTTGTGTTACTGCATGCCAGAATGCTACACCGAATATGCAATTACAATTTCTCAAAGTAACAAAATCTATTTCTATATCACTACAGACAAAGCCACAGTTTAAAAACACTGCTTTCTTCATCATTTTCTCCTTAATTCATACTATTCTCTATCTAAAATAAATAAATCTTTTCTCACCTTAGCAAATACTTTTTGAGTTTTGAAAACAGTCTCAGAAATACACCAAATTGTCTTCAGCAGAAGAAAAACGATGCACTCCAGAGGCTGCAGCTATTGAAAGCACAGAAATACAGATATTCATTTCACATATCTCTCATATTAGCCAATCATAACTCTTCCCTCACTTTTTTCAAATCAAAACCCTTCCCCCCTCTGCCCTCTCTGCCTTTTTTCCATAGCAACCACCTCCTGGAAGACCTCTCATGTTTGCAAATTCACACAACAATGTTTCAATTGAACTCTGAACTCTCAGTGCACCTGCGTATCCAGTGCAATCTTTCATTAAATGTTTCTTCCTTGACCATTCAAATTACATCTTTCAAAGAACACATCCATGCACCCAAACTTTCTGTTTTCAGAAATGGAAATGCACCAATCACTGCTAATGATTCATTAGCATTGGAAATCCACAGTTTTTTTTCTTTACAAACTCCTACTGTTTCAACTGCCCTTTCATTACCACACTTCATCTGACTGCAGCACAACCTTCTCCAACCATGTTTAAGGTCTGGATTGTTGGACATAGTTACATCCACTGGGCTCAAAGGTATGCTGAGAACAGAAATTTACACAACCTCAATTTACAGGATGTGGAAATTAAGTGGTTGGGCCAAAGAGGATTAAAATGTCACCAATTGATACCATTGGTGAAAACCTTTATGCATTTGCCAAAACCTGACCTGTTAATAGTGCACTCTGGAGGTAATGATTTGGGCACTTTGACAGGGGTAGGTCTGGAAATGCTTTTAAAGGACACCTTTGAGCAATTAATGGCACTTTTTCCTCAAACTGCTTTGGTATATTCCAATATATGCCAAAGACAGAAATGGAGGTGGTCCAACCAATTTTCTCCACAAATTGAGAAAGCGAGGAAGCATGTAAACAAATCTGTTTCAGCTTTCATGAGAGACCATGGAATGGGCTCTCTGTACAACAATAACTTGCGTTACTACATGCAAGATATCTACAGAGGAGATGGAGTTCACTTCTCAGATGAGGGCAACAGAATTTTCATTCTGAATTTAAGACTGTGTATTGGTACCTACTTATAAGTACCTAAATGTACCATAAAACCAAAAGCTCTTCTCAGAGCTACCCTTCATCTGATCACTCACAATTATTATTTTTTTCTAACTTTTTTCTGTAATTTTCAACAGACTACGCTCAAAGAGCGCTATCCGGTACGCGAACTGGAAGCTAACCGCGCAAAATTTAAAAAAAAACGTTTTTTCTTCGCACATATAGTCCTCCTCAGCCACCCTCAGAAAAAGTAGGGGGGCAAACTACTTGTACCATGCCCCCTTCTACCCATTCAGAACATTATTTACCCTCCATTTTATACCTTGATTCGACCGAAACACAAAATGGTGGACTCCCGTTACGCTCCTAGTTCGCGGACCGGACCGCTTTCCAGGAAGCGGTCCAAAAAAAGGTGGGAAAGTAATTTACAGAAAAACGACTGGAGACACTCTCACCAAATATAAATTAGCTCATACTACATAACAATCCCTTTCATTCTCACAAATTTGATTGAAATTTAATTTAGCCATTTAGCCTGTAGACCTCTCCAAGTACCGTGAGGTAAATTACTTCACAAAACACATCTGAAGTGTTGGAATTGACAACCAATGAAAATGTTACTTTCATTTTCTACTTTTATTACCTGACATCTGATTGGTTATATACTTGAATATATAAAGGAAGAGAAGAAAACACAGCATTTTGACTACTACTTCTTGTTGTACATCACATTTCAATAGCTTCCAAAAACTTCAACTTCTTTGTGAAGGTAAGTTATAATTTTTAAAAATGAAATATATTGTGCACTATAACTTAATATATTAGACTTTTTCTGCTACATATACACTATCCCTCTGTACTAGTAATGTATTTAGATAGACTTCTCTGTTATAGTTATGAATGGAGTTAGGCTTGTCTTGGTTAAATCACATACACTTTTTTATAGTCCTATTTCCACTCTGATACTATACACTGCCAAAAGATAAATTCACTGATAAAAACTGTCTAACTGACTATCTAAAATTAATCCCAACAGTGCCCTATCTCTACTAATATATATTTTTTTAATCCAAATTTCAGGCAAAATGGAAGGCGAAAACCAAGTTTCTTTTGAAATGGACCTGCAAGAAAGCAGCCAGGAATTGATTGAACAAATTGACATGGAATTTATGGATCAAAGCTTGGATAATGAACTGCTGCAATGTGTCCAAGCAGTAGATGCCCTCCTTGCAAATGAGGACATTTTACAAGCTCACAGCTTGCAAACAATATTTCAAGAAAATAATGACATTTCAGACACTGAAATGTTAGAAAGTTTAATAAATTATGAAAAACAATCAAAATAAAAAAAAAAATTTAAAAATAAAGAAAACAAAAAAAAACAACAAAAACAACAAACAAAACAACAAATAATTAACATTTAGTCTTTGAAAAGTATATCATTCTATTATCCTTATAGTACGCTGCCTAGAACGCTTTCCGGTTCGCGTACTAGGCGCTCAACGCGAAAAAAAAACAAGAAAAGATTTTTTTGAACCCTGCTGGGCCCTTTTAAAACCTCCACATAAAACCTAGGGGGTCAGGGAGGATCTACTATGCCCCCTTATGGAAATTTCCCCCTTTGTTTTGGCCTCCTCTTATCTCTCGATCCTACCGAGAGACAAGATGGCGGCTGCACCGGACTGTTTAGAATGTTGACAGACACCGAAGAGCCAATCAGCTTTCCGTGCGCAAAGTTCCGTTACGCGAAAAGTACGCGAACCGGATCGCTGCCCGGACCGCTGTTTCAGATATATATCTTGATTTAAACGTTAATTTCTCAAAATCCACTGAAGCACATATATTGAGACCTAGCAAAGGCACATCGGGCTAACAGTCCCTACAATTTTGCCAAGTTTCGTGTAAATCCATTCAGCCGTTCGGGCTAAAAGTGAGTCCAACCGCCCTATGGAAAACTCAATGTTAAAAACGCGTTTTGGGACCCCCCTTTTTTCTCAGCCCCCCCTTGACGAACCCCCCCCAAATTTCCAGGAGCTGCTCAGAAACAAAATGTGCCATTTTCCTGAAAATTTCACCGATTCCGTCCACAAACGCCAAAGTTATTAGACATAGAATTTTCAGAAATCCCATAGGGAAAAAATCCTAACTATATATACCTACTGGCGACCGCCAGTAGGTAATATATATATATATATACATATATATATATATATATATATATATATATATATATATATATATATATATATATATATATATATTACCTACTGGCGGTCGCCAGTAGGTATATATAGTTAGGATTTTTTCTCTATGGGACTTTTGAAAATTCTATGTCTAATAACTTTGGCGTTTGTGGACGGAATTGGCTGAAATTTTCAGGAAAATGGCACATTTTGTTTCTGAGCAGCCCCTGAAAAAGTGGGGGGGTTTCGTCAAGGGGGGGCCGAGAAAAAAGGGGGGTCCCAAAACGCGTTTTTCCCATTCATTTTTCCATAGGGCGTTTGGCCTCACTTTTAGCTCGAACGGCTGAATGGATTTGCACGAAACTTGGCAAAATTGTAGGGACTGTTAGCCCGATGTGCCTTTGCTGGGTCTCAATATATGTGCTCCAGTGGATTTTGAGAAATTAACGTTTTAAAAAACAGATATATCTGTGACAGCGTCCCGGATAGCGCTCCGGTTCGCGAACTTTTCGCGTAACGGAACTTTGCGTAGCGAAGCTGATTGGCTCTCCGGTGTCTGTCAACATTCTAAACAGTCCAGAGCGGCCGCCATCTTGTCTCTCGGTAGGATCGAGAGACAAGAGGAGGAGAAAAACGAAGGGGGAATTTAATGAAAGGGGGCAAGGTAGACCCTTCTTGACCCCCTAGGAATGATGTTGGGGTTATTAAAGGGTCCAGTGGGGCAAATAAAAAAATATTGATTTTTTGCGGTAGAAGCGCTTTCCGGTTCGCGAAACGGGTAGTGAACGGGGACGCGAAACGGGAATTCGCCATTTTGTGTTTCGATTTAATTAAATTACAAGATGGAGGAAAAACAATGTGAGAAATGGGTATAAGGGGGTACGGGAGACGTATCCTGACCCCCTATGTTTTCTGAGGGTGGCTGAGGATGCTCATATATGTTGATACTTGTCTTCCAGCGGCTGCGCGGGAGCGTTTTTGTTTTTTTGCTGCGTGACGTCTGTTAACGTTCGATTCGAAGGAAATCAGGAAGTGTTGACCGCCATTTTGACACTGCGAGTAAATATATTGTTAAAAATAATTGTTATAAATTAATCCGTATTGATAAACATTGTCTGCGCTATCTTGCTTTTTTTCCAATGGCACACTTTTGTCGTGCACGGCAGCCATTTTAGATGCCTTGACCAGACCCACTCTCTGCACGCCGCCGATCGTGACGTCTGTTAACGTTCGATTCGAAGGAAATCAGGAAGTGTTGACCGCCATTTTGGCACTGCGAGTAAATATATTGTTAAAAATAATTGTTATAAATTAATTCGTATTGATAAACATTGTCTGCGCCATCTTGCTTTTTTTCCAATGCCACACTTTTGTCGTGCACGGCAGCCATTTTAGATGCCTTGACCAGACCCACTCTCTGCACGCCGCCGATCCTCAGCATGGCTCCCCACCCTCGCAAGCATCTCCCCCACGCACTGGTCACCCCCGCTCTCTGTCTTATGCATGGGCCATAAACCTCCCCCCATCTGCGCTGCTCTTCCCTGAGAATCACACCCTGTGCCCGCCCGACACCTCCCTTTCACCCTATTCACTACCCCACCCTCTGACACTCCTCTTCCTCTGTGTCTGATTGTCCAGGCCGGTCCCATGTTATCACCTAGCCCTGCGGATGTAGTTTATGGCCTCAACTGTAAAGAATCACCCCTCTTCAAAGGAGTTACAGTAGATCAAGGCCCCTACCCGATGAGATCCGTCACACCACACGCGTTCCTACTATCTGATAACGATCCTGTATTGTGATTGGGGAGGGGATTCTCACTGTGAGGGTGTGTGGGACCGAGCCTGAAGCGGAAGATTCCAGGGATGCCTTTTTGTACATCAAAGTCTTCACAATTATGTGTCACATTAAAAATATATAGCACTCCAACAAAGTAGTAGGATTATAACACTTTAATAACTTATAAATATATACAACGCACCAAAAACAGTAAACACGTTAAAAAAAATTTTTTTGAACAGAAGCAACAATGGTCAGTAGCGGTCTGTTGTGCGAATAGTCCGAAGGCAGCACAACGTGCTGAGTTCTGGACGGCACCCAGGTGATGTCCTTTACTTGCCGCACTGGTTTTGGTATCCTACAATGCTGCTTCAAAAATCGGCGTGGGGCGCCCCGGGGGGGGGGAGGCGGCGTGAACGGGCCTCCGCAGGTGGAGGCTCGTCTGCTGTAGTGGGGCGCCCCTTTAGCGTTTCACTTGCCATTCAGCGGTTTTCCACCCGCTTTTGCTGCACTGTGCCTCGTCAGTAGCGGACCGATGTGCAAATAGGCCGAAGGCAGCACAACGCGCCGAGATCCGGATGGCACCGAGGTGGTGTCCAGCAAGTTGCCGCACTGGTGTGGCCATCCTACAATGCTGCGCCGAAAGACGGCGTGTCCAGCTGAGTTGCGGTTAGTCTTGCTGCTACAGTACGCCGAAGGCAGCACAACGTGCCGAGATCCGGATGGCACCGAGGTGGTGTCCAGCAAGTTGCCGCACTGGTGTGGCCATCCTACAATGCTGCGCCGAAAGACGGCGTGTCCAGCTGAGTTGCGGTTAGTCTTGCTGCTACAGTACGCCGAAGGCAGCACAACGCACCGAGATCCGGATGGCACCGAGGTGGTGTCCAGCAAGTTGCCGCACTGGTGTGGCCATCCTACAATGCTGCGCCGAAAGACGGCGTGTCCAGCTGAGTTGTGGTTAGTCTTGCTGCTACAGTACGCCGAAGGCAGCACAACGCGCCGAGATCCGGATGGCACCGAGGTGGTGTCCAGCAAGTTTCACTGGTGTGGCCATCCTACAATGCTGCGCCGAAAGACGGCGTGGGGTGCCCGGGGGGGGGGGGAGAGGCAGCGTAAACGGACCTCTTCCGCCTCCCCAGATGAAGGCACCTCATCTGCAGTGGGGCGCCTCTTGGCGTTTCACTTGCCTTCCTGCAGAGTTCTGCCCGCTCTTGCGGCACAGGGCCTCACCCTCCATCCAGCTGAGTTTCGCCCACTCTTGCGGTACAGCGTCTCGCCCGCCATCCAGCTGAGTTTCTCCCGCTCTTGCGGTACAGTGACTCGAACGCGCCGAGATCCGGATGGCACCAAGGTGGTGTCCAGCAAGTTTCACTGGTGTGGCCATCCTACAATGCTGCGCCGAAAGACGGTGTGGGTGCCCGGGGGGGGGGGAGGCAGCGCAAACGGGCCTCTCCCTCCTCCCCAGATGAAGGCACCTCATCTGCAGTGGGGCGCCTCTTAGCGTTTCACTCGCCTTTCAGCTGAGTTCCGCCCGCTTTTGCGGTACAGTGACTCACCCGCTATCTAGCTGAATTGCGGCTACTCTTGTGGTGCAGCGATAGCCGGCTGCAACAGGACTCTCAAAATGGTGGCCAGCTCTTTGGATTTGGGCCTGGACCACTAAAATGGCTCTAGGACACCTTGGAACTCGGACGCTTGCCTGCTAGGGCATGGGCCCCATTCACGAAAGCGTCCCCTCTTTTGACTGATTGTTCTTGTTGACTATTTCTTCTGTTGTCATTTAACGGAACCTTTTTGGACTGCCGAAAAGAGTTCTGGTCCGACCGCTGGTTGGTGGAAACATTTTGACTATATCCTGGACCTGTCCGGCCTTGCCCAAAATGGCGCCGGTATAAATGGGACTCGTAACTCCTTGTTGTGTACTGGTTGCCCAACCTTGATATCACGAGATACGTATGCAGTTTTGAAGCACATGGCGGGCGGGGACGAGAATTGATTGAACATTTGGACATCCCTATTGATATTAAGTTCTGATGTGTTATTGATTACTGTACTATTGAAAGTTCAAATTAACGTCACCTATGGTACTTGCCCGCAAATGTATATCTAGATAATTTTATTGTAACTGGCCCTGTCGTACTTTAATTATAAAATGTACGTCCACCGATTCTGCAAATGTTAGACACCTTAGTTCTTGCAACCTAATGGGTCGCCCTTTACGTTCTTCTACAGTGTAAATGTTTCCTCAGCATATACGATTCCAGTTTGCTCCGTGGCCGGCCCACGTGGTTATAGGCCCGTATTTGTATACTGACATTTTCACAATAAAGGTTTTTAAAACAAAACATGGTAGTAGTACCTACATTGGTAAAGTTTTGAATAATAGCCACTGTTTTCGAATCAGTAAAAGGCAAGTGAAATAAAGGAGTCCAATTACATGACGGTTAAAAGGTATAATACGCAGGAATGCAGTAAAGATAAATGGTGAAGGGCTGTTGTGTTTTCTACTCCTGCAACATAAAGTGATCGATAAGAATCTGATATTCATGCCTATCAGCGACTAAGACAGCAGTCCGAGCCTCTTTTCTTCAACGGCTCCCTCATGGGACGAAGAAACGCCCTTTTCATATGACCAAGCCTTTCATCATTAGAATAACAAAAGTAAAATGAACCAATGAAAAGTTTTATTAACAAGTCACATGACCTGTTATGCTTACGTTACGCGCTGGATCGCTTCCGGGAAGCTGCTCCTCGCGCACCGGAGCACTTCCGGGTGCGCTAACGCGGCGCGTCATATGACGCATTACGTGACAACGCAGGTCCAGAATATAGTCAAAATGTCTCCACCAACCAGCGGTCGGAACACAACCCCTTTCAGTAGTCCAAAAAGTTCTGTTAAATGACAAGAGAAGGGACAGGCAACAAGAACCTTCAGTCAAAGAGGGGAGGGCAAGTTCTTCTCTACCGGGTCACGTTGGGGCTCCACCGGAACTGATCGAATTGGTAGTCTACAGTGTTTCTGGATGTTTCAGATTGAAGCTGGCGTCAGCATGAGAGCACCCCGTGGCTACGTCGTGGCTATTCCGCGAGCAATCATGGCAGTCGCTCGCCACCGGAAGTCTGCGGGAGTCGGGGGCCCCGGTGACTTTTGTAGAATATTCAAGGCTGAGGGGATGCTTTTGCGAATGGTGTCCATGCCCTAGCAATCAAGCGTCCGAGTTCCAAGGTGTCCCAGGGCCATTTTAGTGGACCAGGCCTAAATCCGAAGAGTCGGCCGCCATTTTGAGAGTCCTGTTGCAGCCGCCTATCGCTGCACCGCAAGAGTGGGCGCAATTCAAGTGGATGGTGGGCGAGACGCTGTAGCAGCAAGAGAGGGCGCAACTCAGCTGGTTGCGTGAAGCGCTGGGGTGTACCTGAAAAACCTCCCCCTGGGGACGTGGGGGAGGCTCGTTCGCGCCGCCTCTCCCTTCTAGTGCATCCCACGCCGTCTCTTGGCGCAAGAATATGAGATGGTCGGACTAGGGCACCGCAGGACGTGTCTTCAGGTCAAACGGATTGTGGGACAATGTTCAGAATGGAAGAGTCACCAAAAGGCAAAAAGTTCCGCTTGACCCCGGGAGCCGGCCGCCTATGTTGGAGGCGATCTCAGGCCACACCAGGGCAATAAGACTTGGGGAGGGGGTCGGAGCCAAGCGCCCCCTCCGAGTCCAAGCCATCACACCGCTCCTCGGGGGCCTCCGTCAAGCGGTTCAGGGAGGCACAGCATCACATTGTTTTCCAATGCAGTAAGGTCCACAAACAGCCCCCACTTACTTTGAGAATAGTGAAGCTGCAGCAGGTGCAAATAAGCTTCAGACAGTGTTACAAGCGCTGCTCAGAACTCTCAACTATGGCACCCAACATCCAGGACTTATGCCATTTGTGCAAGGCAGTGACATCGAAGCAACTCAGGGACCAAGGAACATACCATATCCAGAGTCCTTCCCACAGCGTCTGCCTTCCTTCTTACCTAGTTATGGTTCTTTCACTCCCACTCCAGGCTTTTAGTCTGTGGATGGAAAACCATGAACCTACACTCACGTATGAAAATCTTACTATTGATGCTTGTCTGAGGCCAAGGAGATCAGAGTGCAAGAGTCTCATGCTCGATCGATTGAGCTAGCCGGATCAGGCAACAAAAAGGTGGTGGTGGGGGTGGCGGCATCAGCAAGGCATCCTCACACACAACTTGTCGGACATCAGCTCTGCATGTACTGGGGACGAGTCTTGGCGCATGGTGTCGTCCCCGGGCAATTTGCACAACGGTCCTCCACTCCTAGGCCGCCAGCTATGCTACCTCGACAGGAACAGTGATGGATGTTGCAGCAGGCTGCCATGTAAATAGTTATTTAATAAAACGTTTTACCCTGTTACTTTGCTGGTGTGTTGTATATATTTATAATATTTGCATAGTGTTTGTCGTTATTATGGGCGGGGTGGGCGGCGGAGCCGAGCTGTCTTGCAGCCATCATGGTGTCGAGCTCAGTTCATCCCACTAGTTTCGTATTTCTCATGAGGGGTTGTTCCTAATGTTTCTATTTTAGCGAGGTCAAAAAAGAGATCCCATTAGTGGCCTACTGATTTTGCTCGATTCCTTTTGTTTTTTTAAACGATTTTTCACTATCTGCAAAGACTAAACAGAGTATTGCGACTCTGTGCTTGTTTGTAAATAGAGAATGAACCAAAGAGAACCAATTCTAAAACAGTAAATGCTTGGATAACAATCAATCAAATGGAGAGGGAAGCAGGCATGACGGGTTACAACGGGGGCAAAGGCTTGCGTTACCTACCCTTCACTATCTGCAAAGAGAGAGTACTCCTAAGAGAAAAGAGGGGGGGGGGCAGCGTTCAAAGCACATCAGCGTGCATAAATACGAAAATGTTTTTACCTACCACGTACTTGACATTTTACAGCTTTTGATATTTGCTATTAAAAAACCATTGAAATTCACTGAAAAAAACCATAGGTTATAGACCATATATAGTTAGGAATTAGCATTTACAAAACCTTGAAAATTCACTGAAAAAACCATAGGTTATAGACCATATATAGTTAGGGATTAGCATTTACAAAACCTTAATTTACTCGCACAAAACCATTGAAATTCGCATATATAGTTAGTTGCACTAACTATATATCGCGCACCCGCAATCCACTGCTGATGATGTCACATATTACATCATTCATGACATGGTCAGTGACATCACTGATGACATCACTGATGACATCTCAAATGACATCACTGATGACATCACTGATGACAACACCCAGTGACTGTATGTTTCTGTAAAGTTAAAATATGTCTTACATATTGAAGAATGAGTGGATGTATAAGTGTCTGGATGAAGGATTTAGTAGGTGCATGACTGACTGTATGAGTGAGTGATTTAATGTGTCTCACTGAGTGCATGGGTTAGTGACTAAACTGTCTTAATTTGTGCATCATTATGTCTGTTGTTCTGTAAACTGCTGCATGTGTTGATCAGTAGCTATATGAGTAACTATATGGGTTATTGATTGGTTGCCCAAGTATTTGTATGGGAGACTGAGTGTGTGTGTGGGTGGCTGGGAGGTGTGTGACTCTGTGCATAGATGTGTGAGCAGTTGATTCACTATATGTATGGGTTCAAAAGTGCATGTGGAAACAGCTGTATGGGTGGTTGACTGTCTGCATGAGTGTATTGGTGAGTGAATGGATTTCTCAGTGCTACATGTCAAAGTAAGTACATATGTAAAACACAGTACATGTGAGAGTTGACATATATAAATAACTGTGCATAAGAGCCAGTGAATGTGTGAGTGGCTGTATGGATCATTGTGAACTTGTATCAGGGATTGTATAAGAGAGTAAATATGTGTTAGTATATGTTTGAATAAGTAAGGTGTGTATAACTGTATAGTTGAGGAAATTGAGGTGTGATTGATTCTTTGCATGACTGACTAGGTGTGTGAGTAACTCCATGGATGAGTGACAGTCTGTGAGTTTCTGTTTACACTGAGTGTACCTAAGGTTATATTAGAGTCTGAAGAGGTTCATCGTATTATCACATGAATGATATCATCAGTGATGTGATCAGTAATGTCAAATGAGATGTTATCAGTGATGTCATCAGTGATGTCATTTGAGATGTCATCAGTGATGTCATCAGTGATGTCATTTGAGGTGTCATCAGTGATGTCATCAGTGATGTCATTTGAGATGCCATCAGTGATGTCATCAGTGATGTCACTGACCATGTCATGAATGATGTAATATGTGACATCATCAGCAGTGGATTGCGGGTGCGCGATATATAGTTAGTGCAACTAACTATATATGCGAATTTCAATGGTTTTGTGCGAGTAAATTAAGGTTTTGTAAATGCTAATCCCTAACTATATATGGTCTATAACATATGGTTTTTTCAGTGAATTTTCAAGGTTTTGTAAATGCTAATTCCTAACTATATATGGTCTATAACCTATGGTTTTTTCAGTGAATATATATATATATATATCGAACGATGTAGGTTAACCTTAGGAATGCCAGTTGTTGTTTCTGTCCCAAGAAGGAAAACCAACGAATCCCAAATTGCTGGCAAGAGGTACTTTATTCAAATGAAGGTCACAGCAGCGCTAACAGATGACGCGTTTCGGGCGGATGCCCTTGCTCACATAAAAAATATTTCCCATAATGCCTCTTTTTAAACCCCTTCATATACACCATGTGATGCACAGATAATAGATATAAAGAAAATACTTATAGGTCATATGTTAATACAATGTAAAGTGCCTTTGATTACATATGTATATAGTTGGATGACATTCTCATTATTTCAATCAGTTGTTAACTATTCATTTCATAACAGCATAAATTCTTATTTTCATTCAATTTGTCAAAACCGCAATAAAGTGCAATGTGCATATATCCCTTTCGTATGTGCAAAAGAATGCCAATAAATATTTTTACGCCATATTCAAACAATATATATGATTTGTCCTATTTATAATATAAATAGATATAAAATCAATTTCTTAAAACATGCAGAAAAACCAATGCCTTTGTCTACCAAAAACAGTTTAAAAACATTTTAAAAACTGTTGTGTTTAGGTAGAAAAAAATATATGTAATTTCATTCATAATTTACATTTGTTAAAGTGCAATGGCATGATGTAAACTAGACACTCTTCTGTGCAACTTACGCAAAAAAATGTGCAATATCAAGCAAGGTATATAATTGCAGTTTTGAGACCTCCCATTCCACAACCAACTAGTTACATATTCGGGGACATCAAGTGTCGATGGCAACCCCAACTAGTTACACATTTGGGGACATCAAGTGTCGATGGCAACCCCTATGTGACCTATTTTCAAAAACCAATAACATAAAGTGACTGTAATGTAACAGGGAGAATCCAAATTCACCCCTGTTATTTGCAGTTTGAAAAAAAGGAAAAAAGAGAAAAAGTCTGATTTGGGTGTCGGAGTGAGACATATTTTAAATATATAGATTCATAATGGGTGGCTGGCTGGATGTACTACTCACAACCTGACTATTGCTATGCAGTACACCTTTTAAGACTACGGAATCTGTAGAGTATTATCCTCATAGAAAATGATACAGATCTTCCATAGTGTTGAGTCCATTTGTGACCTTAGAATCTAGTTCTAAGATCATTTTGGACTCTAATTGTCTAAGCATCCTATCACGTCTCCACCCCTTCTAGGTTTGGGTACTGAAGTGATGACATAATAGCTAAGACACTGGAGGTTGTTGTTATGTACACTCTTAAAGTGTCTAGCTACCGGATAGGAGCTATCGTTGTTGACGATTGCTCTGATATGCTGCAATATCCTGGCATGCACTGGTAGTTTGGTGCTTCCCACATACCTGAGATCACACGTGCATGCCAGGACGTAAACAGCATACTCTGTTTTGCAACCGTAATGTCCTTTAATAGATTGTGGTACTGGACTGAATGGAGTATAATACTGCTTTGTATTTACGCCAAATTTGCAGGCTCTGCAGCTGCTGCATTCATAGAATCCCATTCGAGGTGGAAACCAGGGTTTTTTTGTTTTTTTGTTGTGGGTAATTCGGGGCAAGGATTTGAGATATGCATACGTAAGGAGGGTCCCCTCCGAAACGTAATCTCTGGCCGTGCTGGTAAATGATGCGATAGTACTGCATCTGTTTGGAGAATAGGCCAACTTTTACTCAGAATAGACCGGATTTTTCTATCCTGGCCACTGTATGCAGTAATAAATCTAATAGGAGTTTCAGCCGAATCTCCTACTGAGACCCTATTCGCCTCTACTTGTGAAAAAAGGGTTTCTCTTGCTCTAGATTTCATTTTATTGACCGCTTTTGTGAGTATATTCTCCTTATATCCTCGTTCCCGAAATCTATCTAATGCTTGGGCTGTACATATATTAAGCTCATCATCAGTGCTACAGATTCTCTTCACACGAAGAAGCTCGCCATATGGGATGTTATCAATCATGTGGCGGGGGTGGGCACTTGTTGCATGTAGGGTTGTGTTACCTGATGTGTCTTTTCTGTGTAGTGAGGTGGCTAAGCGTCCTGCTGTGTGAAAGACCCTAACATCTAAGAAGTCCACCGATGTTTTACTAATGTTGTGTGTGAACCTTAGCTTGTCTTCATTATTATTTAGGGCCACAATAAACTCTTTCACACTTTCTTCAGTGCCCCTCCAAATTAAAAACACATCGTCTATAAAACGAACCCACATCACTACATTGGTATCGAACACCGCCCAGTGTGTTTCCATGAGGACCCGCTTCTCCCACCAGCCAACGTGTAAACACGCATAGCTGGGAGAGAAGCAGGCCCCCATGGCCACACCCCTTTTCTGTATATAAATGTCTTTACCAAACAAGAAATAATTGTGATGCAAACACCAGCTTACAAATTCACTCAACATCTTGTTATGGTTGTAACAATGCACTGGTCGGGTACTTAAGAAATAATCCAGTGCTTCCAGCCCTCTCCTATGATCTATGCTGGTATAGAGGGCTTCGATGTCCAATGTTACCAATATACAGTCTTCTGACCAGGCAATGTTTTTCAACATTTGTAAAAAGTGTCCTGTGTCTCTTATATACGTAGGCAGACTACTCACCAGGGACTGTAGAAAGTAGTCCGTATACTGTGCTAGATGTTCTGTTGCACTGTCAATGGCAGAGATGATGGGTCTGCCCGGAACTGGACACCTGCCCTTATGTATTTTGGGAATCAAATAGAATTTTGGCAAGACTGGATATTCAACATGAAGGAATTTAAATTCTTCATTTGAAATAAGTCCTTCCCTTTTAAATCTATAGAGACGTTTTTTTAAATGATCTCTAGACAAATTGTATTATTGCATATTTGTCTTAGCGTAGCATGCCGTATCTGAAAGCTGTCTGTGGGCTTCCTCCACATATTGAGCTTGGGGCCAGATGACTATGTTGCCTCCTTTGTCTGCGGTGCATATGATAATTTGGTGATCATTTTTCAGTTTGTTAACTAATGCCCAATATTCTTTTTCTTTTCCTGTTTTGATTCTCTTGCGGTGTTTCACTTGATGGTACAGTCTCTTGAGATCTGCCGTAACTACTTCGTGAAAAGAATCAATGGCGTCTCTTGGCATGGTTGGCATGAAATTAGAAGCTGGCTTAAATGGGCTGGCGCCCGCACCAACTTGGTATATGGATGCTTCTCTTAGTTCTTGTTGTGTGGACTGCTCCATATTGACATCACTGTTTGTTTGAGAGTTACCCAGTTGTTGTAAAGTTAGTAGCCCTTTTGCATCTCTGGCTTCTAAAGTTGTTGGTGGCACACTCAATATGTTTTCTGCCTCACTGAGGCCGTCTTTGATGTTGAAGAATTTTCGCAATTTAAGTTTTCTTATGTACCTGAAAACATCAACTCTGGTAGATGTATAATTGAAGTCTGTTATAGGGCAATAGGTGAGACCTAAACTTAGTAGTTGCTCCTCTGCTTTGGTAAGCACCACAGTTGATAGGTTCACAATGCTATTGTTGTTAGTTCCTATTAATTTTTGTTTTTCCGCCAAAACTTTTTCTTTTTGTTGCTGTTTGGCTTTGTGGTTTTTCCGCCTTTGTTTTCGGTTTCTGTTGATCCTTGCCCTTTTTGAGATTGCCCCTGTCGATTGTGTGAGCGCAGACTTTGCAAGCGGGCGTTGACTAAAAAATCAACTTCTTCGCCGACATTGAGGACATGAGTTGGTTCTGAGCCCCCTGCTGCTCCCCTGGGATCTTCATCAGAATAAAGACTGCTTACACTGCTGCTGTTGGATTCAGTCTCACTGATTCCCCCTTCCATGTCACGGCTAGCATTTGTGCTGCCCTCCGTTGTGGTATTGGTGACTTGGGTTGCTTTTGGGTTGGCTTTTAAGCGTCTGGCATTGTCGAACTTGCGTGCGAAAGTGTAGATTTTCCCATTTTCAAAATCGTCCTTGTCGCGTGCAAATTTCCACGCTTTTCTTGTTTTAATTTTGTCCTCATGTATTTTAAGGTGCTCCTGAATTTCCTTTTTTAATTTTGGTATCAACTCATTTGGTTCAAACCTGGTCAGTTCCTCATTGATGCTTTCCATATCTTTTAATAATTGCAAACGGTCTATTTCAGCATATTTGATTAATATGTTGATCAGCTTGGTAGATGATTCCAAATTGGTTAGGCCCCATTCTTTTAACATGTCAGGATGTGGTTGGTCATAGCTGGGGCCCAAAAGGATTCTCAGTCCCCGTGGGACCCTCCCTTCTGCCACATACATTGAGAGCGATTTATGCTCCCACCATTTCGTGCATTCACTCTTCATGCACTTTTCCATGCGTTTCATCAGATTTTTTATTTGTGTTTCGTTGGTTAATGACGCTTGTTGTACATTCGATGCTGAGCTTGCAACAGCTTCCTTTCTCGCAACAGTAGGCAGGTTGTGAAAGAGTTCCAGCGATGCCTTTTCCCTTTCCTTAACTGTCTCCTCCGACATATATATATATACACATATATATATACATATATATATATATATATATATATACTAGCAGCCCGTCCCAACCTTGTCCGGGAGCTTTCAGGCTTCCTCCTACCCCCGCCTGCCCCGACATTGCCCAGCAGCCCGTGCCCCCGCCCACCCCGTCCCCCGCCTGCCGCCTGGCCTGACCCTCGCGTGGCCTGAGTCAATCACCGTCCCCGTCCCCCGCCATCCCCGACCCCCATCTGCCCCGACATTGCCTTTTGTCCATTCCCCGCCTGCAGCCCGTGCCCCCGCCCGCCCCGTCCCCCACCTGCCGCCTGGCCCGACCCTCGCGAGGCCTGAGTCAATCCCCGTCCCCCGCCTTCCCCGACCCCCGCCTGCCCCGACATTGCCCTTTGGCCGTTCCCCGCCTGGCCCGACACCCGCCTGCTTACCTTTTCTGCCGCTCCTGAGTTCACAGCTCCTCGCCGCTCTGCTCCTCACCGCTTGTCCGCCGCCGCTCCTCCCCCGCGCCATGTCCGCCTCTCCGTGCTGCTCTTCACGTGACCGCTCCTCCCCCGCGCCAAGGCCGGAGCTCCTCTGGCACCGCTCTGACGCCGCTCCTCGACGTGAGCACGCACGTCGCGGCCGGCGTTACTTTGGGGGGGGACTACTTTTTTTTAAATATTAATTTTTTTAATAAGGTTTCTTTTTAAACTTTATATAGCCTATAACCATCTGCACACCCTGATGATTTCTACGGTGTATCGGGTGTGTAGATTGGCGCAGTGGTTCCGGAGTTTACCCGCCTCAAAGCCTGAAACTTTCTCCTTTATTATAGTAGTATAGATATATATATATATGCCTTTGTATATTTTTATATAATTTTAAAATTATAAAATAAATTAAAATCAATAGTTTATTAATGATTGTAAAGTAAATATATATCTATATATTAATTATTTAACTTTTTTAATTACGTTTATTTGTTATATTTGTTAAAATGTATATTAAATCACATTTCTTTTGCTAAAATAATTTCCTTATTTAATATATTTAATATTTATTATTTTATCATATAAATATATATATATAATATACATTTATATCGATATTTTGTATAACTATATTTGTTACATCAATATTGTTTTCGATATTTTTGTTCTTACCAGTTTAAGTATAGGGAGTCAATATTTTTATTTTTTTTATTTTTTCATCAATATTTTTTAAATCGATATATTTGAGGTTGAAGTAGTGTCAGTGAACCATTTTCCATTTTTAGAAAATAGTATTTAAAAAGTCTAGTAACCCTTTCTCCAAAGAAAAGAGGAGGAAACTAAACAAAACCCAACATATTGGCCACCTTTCTGTCACATTCTGTCCTGTATGTGCGATGTATGCAAGTTGGACTACATGTCCCAGAAGTCTTAGGGTCAGTATTTTCCAATCTGTCTTCCCTTTCTATCGTACAAAAGCGCTGTTTTCCCTGATACGGGTGCTTGTCACCTGATTATTGTTTGGATACCGAGAGGGACTCGCGTTTTTGCCATTACGGCATTTTCAGAGATTGTTATCTCGTTTTTGTGCTGAAGCACATGGCGCGCTGAATTCTGGAGCTCGGCTGAGCAAGAAGACGGAAGCCCTCAAGAGTACAGGAGACTTTGAACGGTTGCGGGTGTTATTTACAAACGCGTAGACCGTATGGTTATCGAGGCGCCTGTTGTTCAAAGGATATGGACTGTAGTTAGAAACGCGCATGCCGCACTGGATTAGTTAGGCTTGGTTGCCTCATTTGGAACTTGATTATTTGGAGCACGCTGCATTCATTGGGAGTCAAGCTGTTATAACCGGCTGCCAAACAGCTTGAAGAGTCGTGTTCAGATAAGTACTGTAGTAAACGACAAAGGGGCCATCCCCTCTCCTTGTTGAAATCACGAACTACTTCTGAAGTAGAATTACTTTTGCGACTTTTCTTTTCTATTTTATTTTGGTGATTTATCTTATAAGCAGCAGCAGCAGTGTTTAGAAAGTAAGCATCCTTGCACATAGACTTGATTACTATAGATAGCATAGGGTGTATGTGTGCCTGACCTGTTCTCTTGTTCTTGCAGGTTTCTGAGTTTGATGGAGTGATTCCTAACATCTTCCACACCCAGAATTGCTGATTTACACTGCTTCTACTTTATGGTTATTTTCTCCACTTTTCCCCTTCCCCCGGCTGGGATACACTTATTGGAGTTGTACATCTTTCTTGCAAGAGGTGTTTAACAACAGGGGAGGTCGGAAACCAGCATCAGACATCGCTCCTGCTGTATCCGGTTTTTATAAGGTTAGTTACTTCTGATCAGTAAATGACAGAGTGACAAGCCCACGGTATATTACAGCCTGAGCGATGGATACTAACACCGTTTTGCAAACGGTGTTGGAATCATTAACGTCCCTTCGAATGGAAGTAGACGCTTTCAGGGGTGAAAACACTGAAATGCGTTATGAATTGGTCACCATGAGGTTGCTGGTCTTTTTAGGGGTAGTACTCCAGGAACACAAGGAGGTTCCTATATTAAAAATGTGACACTCCCACCTCCTGCAGCGAGGGATTCTACACAGGTTCAGAGTGGGGGTACTAATTCTTCATCTATCCAAGTCATTCAGCCGTTACAACTGCCTCTTTCTCCTCTGGAAAGATATTATGGGGACCCAAAGAAGTTTGGTATCTTTTTGGGGCAGTGTAAATTACACTTCATGTGTAAGCCTGCGGTCTTTCCAAATGATCAGTCAAAAACAGCATTTGTGATGTCATATTTGGGGGGCAACGCTGCCACATGGTCCTTTCCATTGATTGAAAGGAACGACCCCGTTCTGTTACATTTTGACAACTTTTGTGAGGAAATGAAAAAAACTTGTTGATAGGAAGGCTCATTTGTTGTCATTAGACAGGGAGCTTATTACGTTAAGACAAGGAACACAAGATCTTTTGTCCTATATCACTAATTTCAACCGATTGGTCATAGAGACTGAGTGGCCAGTGAAGAAGCGCACTTCATTGTTCTATCAAGGACTGCGTAATGAATTAAAAGATGTTTTGGCACAGGTTGTTCAGATGCCTGAAAATTGTGATGAACTCATAGATCTCACAGTCCAGTTGGATCATCATTTTTTAGAGAGGAAAGAAGACAAACAGCGAGGTGATTCCAGACTACTGTTTACCAGACCACGTCCAATGGTAGAGGAACATACCACCTCATCAGATGGTTCAGAACCAATGTAAGTAGGTGGTATACGAGGTCCCCTTAGTGCAGAAGAAAGGCAAAGAAGAAGGCAGTTGAAGCTGTGTATGTACTGTGGAAAAGCTGGTCATTTTATAAAGAACTGCAGTGCTAAAACCAAGTTCCCCAATAAAGAAAGGCCAGAAGAGAAGAAGGCGCCTGTTGTGGAATGGATGGCAGAGCCGACGGAAAACTAAAGTCCTCAAACTTGATGGAGACTCCTTGTTTGAGGTTGGGGAAAAATGAAGTCTCTCCCGCATTAATCAATACCATTCAAAATTCAGTGGCTCACATGAATGTGTGTGTAACCTTGGAAGTGTCAACAGGGAAGGTTGAAATGGTTCATGCACTTCTGGATTGCGGGGCCACTGGGAATTTCATCGACCAGAAGTATGCCCATGAATTGGGTATTTCCTGTATCCGGAAATTGCGACCTGAACCTGTAAAGGCAGTAGATGGCACAGAGCTGACTTCTGGACCAGTGTGTTATCACACTTATCCTATTCCAATGCAGATGGGATTAACACATTTCGAACATATTCAATTTGATCTCATTGATGCCCCGAACTTCAAGTTGATATTAGGCATGCCATGGCTGACTATGCATGATCCACATGTGCAGTGGGCAGCAAGGACCATCGATATGAATTCTTCTTTTTGTGCCGAGAACTGTACTAAGGAAAGTCACATGCCATCTAATGAGAAACAGGACAATCTAGCGGTATTATTGGCATCAGGATGCAGTGAGAAGAGTGTATGTTTGGTCTCTTCTCTACCTGAGATGTACTCTACATTTGTGGATGTATTCAATGAACAAGAAGCGAGCAGATTGCCTCCGCATAGGGCGTATGACTGTGTTATTGAATTGGAACCAGGAGCAAGTATTCGATGTAGCAGAATATATGCTCTCACAGAAGCTGAAAATGAATATCTACAAAATTATTTACAGAAAATGTTGGCATCCGGGTTTATACGCCCTTCCACCTCACCCGCATCTTCGCCGCTTTTCTTTATACCAAAACGGGAAGGCGGCTTGAGGGCGTGCATTGACTATCGAGCAATCAATAAGGATACGAAAAAGAACAGGTATCCTCTCCCCTTGATACCGGTGTTGTTGGACCAGTTAAAAGGAGCCAAGATGTTCACAAAATTAGATCTAAGAGGAGCATACCACCTGGTAAGAATGAAGAGAGGGGATGAGTGGAAAACAGCTTTCCGTACAAGATATGGGTTGTACGAATACCGAGTTATGCCTTTTGGCCTGTGCAATGCCCCCACCGCCTTCCAGTTTTTTATGGATGACATGCTACGAGGATTGCTGGATGTATCTTGTATCGTCTACATAGATGATATATTAATATACTCCAGAACAGAAGATCAACACGTGCAAGATGTGAAGGTGGTGTTACAATGTTTGCAGCAACATATGCTGTTTGCCAAGCTTGAGAAGAGTCTGTTTCACGCCAGGGAGGTGGAGTTTTTGGGATATGTAATCGGCCCAGGAGGTATATGTATGGATCAAAAGAAAATCACTGCTATCCTTGAATGGCAATCTCCTGTTTCTGTGAAAAGTCTGCAAAGCTTCCTTGGATTCTCCAATTTTTATAGGAGATTCATTAAAGGGTTTTCTTCCATCATACAACCTATGACGTTGCTTTTGCGAAAAGGGGCGCCCTTTCTTTGGAATGATGAAGTGGAAGCACCATTTCAGACGTTAAAGAAGTGTTTCACCTGTGCCCCTATCTTGAGACATCCTGACTCGAACCAGCCATTCGTGTTAGAGACAGACGCTTCGTATTATGCATTAGGAGGTGTTCTTTCTCAACGGCATCCTGAGACTGGGCAACTTCATCCAGTGGCATACTATTCTAAAAATGTAACTCCCTCAGAAGTCAACTATAGTATTACTGATAAGGAGTTGCTCGCAATAAAACGAGCATGTGAAGAATGGAGACACCATTTGATGAGGGCTAAACATACAGTTGAGATATTCACGGACCATCGTAATCTTCTGTTCCTAAAAAGTGCGAAGGCCTTAACTCCGAGGCAACTCCGGTGGTCCCTGTTTTTTGCCGATTTTGATTTTATTATCAACTACAGACCGGGACCGCAGAATGGGAAGGCGGATGCCTTGTCTAGACCGGAACCTCCTGTTGATCCCCTTGAGAGGAATGACGAACCTCCTGCGATCCTACACAAAGCTCTATTCCAAACTGATGCCGTAGCTGTGATAACGACTGAGAACTTCTTGGAAGAGGTAAAAGAACAGTGTGACGTCGTTGATGTACAGGCCTGGTTGGATGAGGATCCTGAACATCGTTTTAAGAAGGCGGATTTGTTAATTCATGATAAACAGCTCTACATTCCAAAGGGGCCATTACGGTTGCTGGTATTACAATGGAATCATGACTCACCGTTAGGGGGCCATCTAGGGCAACAAAAGACATTGCAGACGTTATCCCGTTATTTTTGGTGGATATCGATGAAGAAAGACACAATGGAATACGTCACGAAATGTTCTGTATGTGCTCAAGCCAAAACCAGTCATCAATCCCCTGTAGGGTTATTGCGGCCAATTCCTGTACCCCCTGCTCCGTGGCATACGGTGTCTATGGATTTTATCGTCTAAATGCCCATTTCCAGAGGTTACACCACCATTCTTGTTGTTATTGATCATCTAATAAAAATGGGGCATTTTGTAGCGTTGAGTAAATTACCAACCTCAAGTGAATTGGCTATCATATTCCTGCAACATGTGGTAAAATTACATGAGCTGCCTTCGATTTTGATCACTGATAGGGGTGCACAATTTACATCGAGGTTTTGGAAGGCTCTTTGTTCAAGTATGAAGATCGACGCTCGTTTGTCTATGAGCTATCATCCACAAACAGATGGTAAAACTGAGAGGTTGAATCAAACTTTGGAACAATATCTTCGATGTTTTACCATTCAACACAGTGAAGAATGGAGTGCACTGTTATGGACTGCCGAATTTGCCTATAATAATGCCACTCATTCATCCTTGGGATGTTCCCCATTCTTCTGTCTAAATGGATTCCATCCAAATATGTTGCCTATAACACAACCTATCACTTCCTCTAATCCAACAATACAGAACCATCATGAACATCTTAGATCTGTGTTAACAGAAGTGAGACAACATCTGAGCGAATCCGGAGATAGAGACAAACGTTACGCTGATAAAAAGAGACATGAAGAGCCTTCCTATCAAATTGGGGATAAGGTGTGGCTTAGTACGAAACACCTGAAGTTTAAGGGTAATACTAGATCGCAGCCTAAATTTGTAGGGCCGTATGCTATCCAAGGTATTATTAACCCAGTGGCTATGAGATTAGCTCTTCCATATTCTTGGCACATTCATCCTGTGTTCCATGTTTCATTATTGAAACCTTGCAATCCTGGTGCTAGGCTGCCCTCGAATCCTTGCCCCTTTGTAGTGGATGGGGAGTTGGAGTATGAAGTGAGGGCTGTCCTTGATTCCAAGTACAGGAGAGGGAGAGTGTTGTATCTGGTGGATTGGAAAGGGTTTGGGCCTGAGGATCGTTCTTGGGAACCCCGTTCCAATCTGCGTTGCCCGACGTTACTGCGGCGTTTCCACGCACGGTTTCCGGGTAAACCTGGTGGACCGCCGGGTCGGCGGTCGTAGAGAGGGGGTTCTGTCACATTCTGTCCTGTATGTGCGATGTATGCAAGTTGGACTACATGTCCCAGAAGTCTTAGGGTCAGTATTTTCCCATCTGTCTTCCCTTTCTATCGTACAAAAGCGATGTTTTCCCTGATACGGGTGCTTGTCACCTGATTATTGTTTGGATACCGAGAGGGACTCGCGTTTTGGCCATTACGGCATTTTCGGAGATTGTTATCTCATTTTTGTGCTGAAGCGCATGCCGCGCTGGATTCCGGAGCTCGGCCGAGCAAGAAGACGGAAGCCCTCAGAGTACAGGAGACTTTGAACGGTTGCACGTGTTATTAACAAACGCGTAGACCGTATGGTTATCGAGGCGCCTGTTGTTCAAAGGATATGGACTGTAGTTAGAAACGCGCATGCCGCGCGGGATTAGTTAGGCTTGGTTGCCTCATTTGGAACTTGAATATTTGGAGCACGCTGCATTCATTGGGAGTCAAGCTGTTATAACCGGCTGCCAAACAGCTTGAAGAGTCGTGTTCAGATAAGTACTGTAGTAAACGACAAAGGGGCCATCCACTCTCCTTCTTGTAATCACGAACTACTTCTGAAGTAGAATTACTTTTGCGACTTTTCTTTTCTATTTTATTTTGGTGATTTATCTTATAAGCAGCAGCAGCAGTTTTTAGAAGGTAAGCATCCTTGCACATAGACTTGATTACTATAGATAGCATAGGGTGTATGTGTGCCTGACCTGTTCTCTTGTTCTTGCAGGTTTCTGAGTTTGATGGAGTGATTCCTAACATCTTCCACACCCAGAATTGCTGATTTACACTGCTTCTACTTTATGGTTATTTTCTCCACTTTTCCCCTTCCCCCGGCTGTGATACACTTATTGGAGTTGTACATCTTTCTTGCAAGAGGTGTTTCACATCAGGGGAGGTCAGAAACCAGCATCAGACATCGCTCCTGCTGTATCCGGTTTTTATAAGGTTAGTTACTTCTGATCAGTATATGACTTTCCTTTGTATGAAATTGTCATTGCATGCTTTAAGTCACACTCTGCAGTGTGTTGAGACGGCGTCACAACTGGCTTTCATTGAAGTGCTGGGCCAGAATATGAAAGAGGAGGGGTGAGAACCTTGTACAAGTTTGAGGTGGCAGATATAGGCACACTGAGGGGCAGAGATTCTTGTCCTATCGCCTCTGAATGTGGAGGTGAGCCACGGGGTACAGTACAATCTGCTTCATTGACCCTAGACTCTGTGGTCCGAGAAACTGAAATAGTAGTCTCCCTACATAGCTCTTTCTTTAGGTCTTCTTCTCGTATTCGTCAATGTTTATTTTCCATAGTCTCATTTTGGCCCAGGTGTCAAGGCATTTGCCCCATAATGCATTGGAGAGGGGTTGTGGCTTATCGGAAGGAAAGAAAATGGATTGTTTGTGGACATAAGAACAGAAACCATGTTCTTGTCAGTACCAGACTCTGAGGGCACAGAATCTCTGGGCACAATGGAGGATATTGTTGCTGCTCTTGCAGGGGTACCTATTGAGCAGCGGTCCATAGTCACAGTCTGTAGCAAAGAATAGACAC